>NC_142850.1:33059333-33361380 GCF_061612785.1 Hesperophylax consimilis
AAACTGAAAACTTACCTTTTTAAGCTGTCATACCCTTAAATTAAATATACCATTTCTGAGACAAAGTCCAGTTATATCCAATTATGTCCTAAATCCTGTATCTAAATTTCGCTAATAAACAATTAGTTAATGTTAATTAAGTGTTAATCTCAAGTGACCTACCAGGTAAGCATTGTACTGTATATTATCTCCATATATAGTTAGTAATAACAAAGATCATAGTAGAATTGTATTATATACTTGTACAGCGCCCTTGAGGTGTTTTTTCACAAAAACGGCGCTATAAAAATGATCCTAATATTATTATGAATGTGAATGAATTATGATGTTTAAATAATTGTAGAAAAATGCCCTCCTTTTAAAATACCAAACAATCATGATAACAATACATTTTAGTTTTCAATAATCTCTTTTCACCGTTTAAAGTCACATGCCGCCAATGGTTTTAATTACCAAAAAAAAACTGTTATTTGTTTAGTGAGAGTATTAATAATGGAATATTACCCTAGTGTTCACTGTCATTTCCAATATAAAGCATAGAGAATTACAAAAAGAAGCAGCTATAGTGCTTTTCAATTAGTTGAATGTTAAATCAATAAAATGGTTTTAAAAAACATGACAGCTATTTTTTCGTTGGGAATATATCTAGGCACATCAAATTGTTGAAATAAAGTTACTAATGACTAGTTGATTCATTATTTAAAACACACATAAATAAAAGAAGATCATATCCGTACCAGGTATTTGCTATATCTTTTGATTAAAAAAACAATTATTCAGTTTGGTTGGGTATTTTGGCCTTACATCCCGATTTAACTTTTGTATTGTAATGGCCGCGCAACCGATCCTCTTCTTTATGAATTTATTTGGTTTGTGTACTAACATAACCAACACGCCGTTTCCCCTGAGTGGTGGGTAGGCAGGGAGGATGGGCACATGGTCACATTTTCATCATGACTCTTAAGAATAATAGAAGAGTATCTATGACACGATGTATGAGGCAAGGAGTATGTGTAGTTAGTTAATATTTAAGTTCTGTGAAAGTCCTGTCCTAAGTACTCCGAAACAACAAGCCTTTGATGAAATAATAACAGAAATGAAATAGAACAGTCCTTGATAGAAGACCTTGAATTTTATGATGCTTGATTAATTGTCCAAACCTATGGAACGACCCGTTCTTAGTATGTCATTCACCTGCTTTTGCCATGTCTTACTCGGGAGTCTCCGAATACTTCTATGATCCATTTTCGCTTCATATATTTTCTTGGCTATCCTTTCTGCGTTCATCCGCTTAACATGTCCAATGTGATTGAACAATATCGAATATTCAATATTCGAAGATTGTAACAATAACTCAGGCCCTAAAGTCTATATAACAGTAAAAAGGGTCGAGTGGGCAGACAGGGCGGAGAAAAAGGTACCCATTCTAATGGAGAGAACATCTGTTGTCTGGACCCGCGGGGGATTTATTGCTGTCCTTATCCCACCAGGTGATGCTGCCTTGATATAAAAATAACCAATATTAAAATGACCTACAATATAAGCATGAAAAGAAAAAGGCTGCGATATAATTGTAAGATTAGAAAATCGTTCATATAACGCGAGTAGTATATTGTAATATTTTTTATTAAATGAATTGGTGTTGAATTCAAAACAATTTCTGGAAATGCAACCTCCCGTCTAGAGTATAGGAATAAGAAACAATGTGAATATGTTGCCAAAACCTGTTTTAGTTAGAACGCGTTTTATCTAGTTAAAACTAGTTTATAATCTAGTTTTAACTAATATAATGTTGTTTTAACTATAGTACAAACTAGTTAAGGGCCGTCTGTTTCAACAGAATGCTAAATCGTGAGCTAAGTTAAAAATTTAACTGTCAGTTAAAGTAACAAGGATGTTAAATCGGACCGCGCGCTGTTTCAAGTGCCTTTATGCAAAAGTAACAGTTACTAGTGTGGCCAGTCTAAAAAGCAGAATATTCCTCGAAATTACGTGGAAAAACGCACGGCATTATTTTTTGGTACGGCCACACCGAAGATTAAATATGATCTCTGGTTAAGTGACTGTCAAATAGTGTCAAAATACAGAAGTTTGTTGTGCGTCATTATAACCTCTTCCGACTTCTTGTTTGTTATTGTGTTCGAATTTTTTATTTCAGAATTTAATTTTTACTTACATGATGAAGATCGATTTATAGTTTTAGGAATAATTTCTTGAGAGTATTGGAGGGGCTAGTTTCCTTTGATTAATAATTCCAACCAAACTTTGTAAAAAAAGTTATATATTTATTACATAGTTTCTTTTCAATTATAATATGTATATTGAAACATTATATACAGGGTTTAATATAATAATAAGTTTTATACCAAAGTTTATGAAAAAAGATATACTTTTATTACATTGTTTTGTTCCTAGAAAAATATTTCTGTGGGTATTTAAAAATAAATGACGACCTGTTATAATATTTACGATATTACACGGAAAAAATATAATTTACTTTCCAGTAGTCGTAATATCTCCCTCAATTTGATCCGTCACAAGCTTTTGCAAGCTCTTTCGACATGCGATACCGTGCCGAAAATTCGGAATCATCCCAAATGACCATATTATTAACACGGGGTCGAAATGTTTTTGGCTTTCACTGTAAAACATTTTGCATGACGAATTCATCTTCACTACTGTCATCTTCGATAATATTAATCATGACTAATAATCGTTTCGTAACAACACTCAACAGAAGAACCTTACGTATAGAACTGTCAAATATGTCAAAATGGCGGAGTAACTCGAGAATCGCCAATAACTCGCGAGTAACTCTCGGATTTCGGGAAGTTAAAACAAAAGTTAAAAGTGACGTAAAACCAGGAGTTAAATTGATTGAAAAACGCATTTTGGTGAAATTTAACTTTAGCGTTTACTTTTACTCTTACTTTTACTATAGCTAGCGTTGAAACAGACGGCCCTTAAACAACACTATATTAGTTAAAACTAGATTATTTAACTATAAGAAGACTGAGGAGGTAGAAAAAAGCTTCCTACTCCTTGGGTTTTCTTATGGGCGATTTACATAATGATTTTTTTTTTCGTCTAGTTTCCACATGGTTCATTTATTCATATGGATTCAGGATGAAAAAGGGACGTTTTCTATTTTGGTACCGATTTTCGTACAGTTTAAGATGGCTGACATTATTTGACATCTGCCATTTGTCACTATTAACCGTAAGTATATTATGTGGAAAGATTATTGACAAAAAAATTGTAACATGTGTTTATTACTGATTTTGAAAGTGTATTACTGTTCGGTATTCGGCAAATGGCAGATGCTTTCATGTGTCAACCAACCATTCTATTATGGTTGTTTCTAGCAGTAAAAACAAATAATATTCCCCAAGATATTTACTATTTCATTCGGTGAAGGGAGTAACAACTTAACCCGATATACCTCATCAAATACCAAACAGGGGTTCTCAGGGAAAAAAAGGATCCAACACGTCGGCAGAAATGTTTCGAATATAATATGATAATCTAATGTCGGGTAAACTTCATTAAACCGCACCTGATAATCCAAACAATACCATGAACGCCGAAATTACAAAACTATTACAAAGTTTCACACCGAAGTGAGCCAGGGGCACCTTCCGTAACAGCCTACTCCACCAGCCACCAGCCACCACTGGGAGCGAGTGCTCGCAGCACGTATGACTCGCTTTATACTAGCTACCTACTCGCTATATGATCCTCGGTGAAACACTTCTGATGGTAGAATCTACGGGATGCAGCTTAAGTATATAACTCAACTGGTCCTTTTATGTTAAATTTTGTAGTTTGAAGCCAACTATATTTACATTTTTTCGTATAATTTTTACAAACCCGTTTCCATTGTTAATTACTAATGACCGAAATACGAAAGAGTAGATAAGATAGTGTTAGAACGATACACCCAAAGATTAAAGGTTAAACTAAACGACGTTCAGATGTATTTCGAAGTGTTTTAGGGAAATATTGTGCGAAAGTGGATGGAAAGAGAAGTCGGTCACTTCACGAACGTATGGCATGATCAAGAGATTCAAAACTTTACTAGGAATCACAGATTAAAAAATAATAATTACATTTATATGTGGATTACGATTAAACACGGTAAATATGGATTAAAATTGACCTACCAAGTAAGTACGTATAATATTATTATCTACCTATACATAATACAAATAATATGTACATTTTACACAGCATCACGCTTATTGGTGATAATTATACTGAACATTTTTTGTTGTGTTGATTATTTGATATCTAATAAACAATACTATATCAAAATATCTTAAAACTTCTCAATTTCCTATCCCGTCTGCATAATTTCTTCTCCTTGAGCTATTTCCCAATCCAAGACTTAACAAAAACTTAAATTTATTATTTGTTGTTAGTTTGATGTTGTATTGGTAAGCGACGGATTTTTGCCAAACCGTCAAAGAGTTTAAATAAATAATATAGTGTTGAACATAGATATTTTAAAATTATTCTTGTTAAGTTCTTTCATCGTGTGTGAGGAGAGCTTTCCACGTGTCTGCTGGAGACATCTTGATACGCGCTTGTTCACGTTGAAAGCGCTTGGAAAATGTTATCACACGACCCGGCAAACGAAACGACAGGGAAAGCTTTGGTTCCTACCTACCCCCAAAAGGCTCTGCACCCCTAATACCAGAAACAAAGGAGAAACATCACTGCGGTGGCTAAACTGCTGACTATTTAGTACATGCAGATTGTAGGGACAAATGTCACCGATCCAGATAAATCCGGTGCTCCGTATAGCGTGATGGATGCTGTCAATATCAGAATTGCGGGCCGGGGTATTATTACAAATGATACTATAACGTACATTATAATGTGGATAGCTATCTTTGGTATATTTTGACAGATAGATAACCATTCGTGTGTACGGTCTTCCTCGATCGCATTCGTGTTAAGTATGACAGGTAACTGAGGTAAATTGATACGATTAAATCCGTAGGCAGAATGCTGAAATATCTCAGTGAAATAAATCAAACATAAAGAAAATTTATACTTTACTTACAACCAATTTCAAAGTCTTTTATTATCTTGCCTAAGTTTTACTTTTTTATTTTTTATAATATTTTTAAAACCTACCACTTAAATCCGATTATTTTCCAGGAAAAATGAGTATTAAATACAAGAATGTCAAGAAAGATAACCATTTTTTTTCGGGGAAAGCAATCAATTTCTGGTTGACACTAGATTACATTATTAAACATTCTAATGTCGGATGTCAGTGAATGGGTGATGTGTAATTTCCTCCGTATTCCTGCCAGAATTCCTATATCTTTGATGCCAGAACTGAACAATGATTTTTAATTCGAACAGTAAATTTCTGATCGCATATAATTATTTTTTGTCAGGTTTATCTTGAGGGAAATATTTTATAAATTCTTTCATCTTTACAAATCTTGAAATTATAATATCCCGTGATTTTTCAAGGGTTTGCGCTAGTGAAATAAAACACACACTCCGTGTGAAGTACTAATTCGCAATACAAATTTGTCGCGTTTCCGGTGAAACATTCATATCAATGTAACTTTATTTTTAAAGTTACAGAAAACGCCATCAAAACTTGTTATGTTTAAGTTTTGCGTCTGTATTATATAATATACTCTACTATTAGTTACTACTTATTACCCGACATAGCCAGAGTTAAGACAATCTCTTTCGAAATTCTAAATGAACGCCACAAAAATAGGAAAACAATAATATGACGTCTTCTCTAATTATTTGACAATGGGTGTTTCAAAGCTCATGCTGGAAACGACGTTGTGAATTAAAATACCTACTTATATTGTCCTAAAACTTCCAGACAAAACGGCAGTGCTCATTGCTTGATGCATGACACCAACGTCTTTGGGATTTGGATTTCACGTTTATTAATTTCTGGTTCAATTACGTTTATTCAATCATTTGCCCTTCGGCTCGAAAAAAGTTACCAGCCGCCGATAACGTTATGTAGTGGGTGAATGAACAATCTAACTCAAATCAGTGAAAAGTTTAAAACTAGCAACGAAACTCCGGTTGCAGCATCCGTTGTTTAGTTAATAGATTTGAACCTCGGAGGGATGGCTGGAGCTGTTTTATCGAGCTGAAAGCTGTGTTTAATTAACCTCTGGCACTGACTGCCAATCAACTTGGCTAAAGGTATAATGCCCTATAATTTTTGGGGAACGGAAAACGGCTCCAATGGAAATAGAAGCGATTATTGATACAAGGTGTTTATGCTGAGCGTTATTGATTCAACGCCATATTCTACCATTCTCAGATTAATCCAGCGTTTAGTAGTCAGCTGAAGAAATTTAAACTAATTGAGATGTTCTGGAAGTTAATCTAAATACAATTAAGTTAATAGTTATGAGAGAAGAATCATAAAATTAAGCCATCATCAGCCAGCGTCTACCAGTATTATCCTAGAGTATGATATTTTCAGAAACAAATTAACAAAGAAAGACGAAATGTAAATAATTGAAAATTTGTAAACTTTTAGAAAATGGGTGTAGTTTTTTGTTATCAGCTAGCTATACATTTTTTTATAAACTTCCTCGTCTTATCGGCTGTACTGAAAAACCATAAACACCATGCTTTATTACGAAACCCAACAAATAATCGAAAACTTAATTTAAATTTAAAATTCCGCAAACTCGCCACGTCCGATAAATTTACCGTAGGAAAAAACCTGAGGCAATATATTCCGTGTGCACTGTCACTCACGGCAAACAAAATTCACACATTTCCTAGACATCCAAAAGCCACCAAGCCTTAGCTTTAGAAAAGTTCCGCGGAGAGCTGAAAGTTTTTTATGCACTTTACGGTAGCGACCGCCGCGTCGTGGCAGCTGTCGTTGCTCGTTTGTTTTGTTCCAAACCTTTGTTTTATTAAAACTTTTTTTGTTTCGTTCAAAACCTGTTTTTCTCTCACTATTCACGATCATTGCCCGCTACCTGACGACGCCCTCGACCGGAGTTAAATTAAAAAATAGACGGCGATTTTTAATTATCGGACGAAATCGGTTTTCTTTTGTCGCCCGTCTCGACAGCTTGCATTATTTTTTCTTGCCTTTCAATTTCGTAGATAAACGAACAAATTATATTTTTTTGCACATTTTGTAAATTTAAAAATTCTTTTGACATTTCATTTAGAGTTTGGATTTTATAAACTTTCTTCATTTTGTTTCTTGACTTGTCGTTATTGAAACAAAATTTTACCATGCATATGAACTATTTTTTAAAACAAATAAGAAATTTATTATCATTAGAAGGAAATTATGTTTAAGTAGAAATAATATAATTTGTTCGTAGATAACGAACAAATTATATTATTTCGCACATTTTGTAAATTGAAAAATTCTTTTGACATTTCATTTAGAGTTTGGATTTTATAAACTTTCTTCATTTTGTTTCTTGATTTGTCGTTATTGAAACAAAATTTTACCATGCATATGAACTATTTTTAAAACAAATAAGAAATTTATTATCATTAGAAGGAAATTATATTTCCACTGACGGAAAAAAAAATTATTTTAATTTTATATTGCAAGAATACGGAGAAATTTATTAAGAATCTCTTCAAATTATTGGTGGTTTAAAATGGGATTGCTCTCCGTTCCCTGATAAACTTTTAGTTCATTCCTAATAAATCGGAACACGTGTTCATACACCTGCGTTTGTCTTGATAATATGAAATGACGACCTCCGTGGTTAAGGGGTGAGGCTCTCGACTAGCAGGCTTGAGGTCGCGGGTTCAAATCTCAGCTTTCGAAGTAAATTTTATACCATCAATTTTTGGTATTTCACAATTTACTCATTTAAAATAATATATAGTACATTTTTGATACGTTCCAGAATGGAAGACACTCTCAGTATCGCCCTGGTGTAAGACCACCATTTATAATTGAAACGTTAACAGGTACTTCCCGACCTTCCTCTTCCCCACCTTCCTCTATCTTCAGCCTCACAACATACCCCTATTGGGGATGCCATAGTTTCACTGGCTCCAGGCGGTTGGGAGCAGTTGGGACTTTGCATTTTTTTTTTTTTTTTTAATTGTGACTTATCAAAAGACCACGTCGCGCCACTGTGCCAGAAGAACTAATAATACCAAAAAAACAATTCGATAGAATAAAAAAAATCATCTGAAATGCGCTTTTAATAAAAACAAGAATAAAAACTGGCATCTGAAGTTCACCGGATAACTTATAACTTTTCAATAAATTTTAAAAGTAATAACTTTGTCAAAAAATATTGACCTCATAACAAATACACCTAGGAGCGTATCATGTTAGTAAGAAGTTAAATACACAAAATCCTTATATGACGAAACATCGAAAATTCATAATTTCGAATTTGCACAATTCGATAAATAGAATAAGATGAATTTAGGTAGTCCATTTGACATAATAACAAATGGAGGGTATAAAGTAAATGGTGGTATTTCCAAAATTAATAAAACAATAATTCGTAAGTAACCAATGGCAAGTCTACATTCCTTTAAACATGTACATAACCCGTGCGTGAACGGAAATAAACCATAAAACCCAAATAAAATATTATATATTTGTATGTTTTATCGCTGCCGGGACGAGAGACCTTCGGGCGCGTTGAAACCATAAATTTCAAAAACAAGTAAAATTACTTTTAGGTAAGGTATTGAGTTTAGGCGACATTCATAGGGCTTCAAACACAGGATATTATATTATTTTACTCCAGGAATATCATCGTAAAACCAAAAGTTTCATGGCTATCCAAAGTTTTTATGTTTTCACCGCCAAAAAAATAAATATTATGGCGAATTTCTAAATTACAACAATTCAAGTCTTTAAATAAATTAACTCACATCACGTGGTTTCCCTGCAAGGGTGGGGAGAAAGGTCGGACCGTCGAACAACTCGGTCTTTGCCACACACTCATTGCTTCATTCACATTCATACATAGCCTCATACAAACTCTTCTCTTATTCTAATTCTTGACATGGTCAAGGTTAGAATTTTTAACCTTACTAAGACAAGCCTGTGTTGAGGTTAATAATTTTACAAAATAATAAAAATAAAAAATAGCACAAAGATTATATATTAAGAGATGCCTCTACATGCATCGTTAACTATATTTTAATTAAAACCACTTTACCCTATAGTTCTTATTTTTTAAATTAGTGTAGGTATCGTGTGTATTTTTCTTACTGGGTCATCATGGAAGAGAAAGGATGTCTTCACCAGTCTTCAAACCCCTGCGTTGATTTGAATTTTTATAAATTGAAGTTGACTTACCTGAAACAAAAATAAAAATAAATTAGAACGTTAAAAATACAAGTAAAAAAAGATGTCACAACCATAAAGGGTACCTACATTCCCAGTAATTAATTTGTTTTTTGTGTTTTTATGCACTGGTATCCCGATGTTTATCTATGATTATGAGAGAAGAAAAAGGGCATTATTTATAAAAACACAGGACGAACTCTCGTCTTGTGTGTTGCTGACGAATCAATAAAGTACGAGATGTAATTTTTTAAAGTGGAACAATGCTAATCCGAAGTAATCGAAATATCTTATAGCCATTTAGTTACACTAAAAGTGTACATTGTTTTAGGTGAAAGTATGTTTTCATTGACAATAAATTCTGCACTCTACGATTTGGAGAAATTCTAATAAACACATTAGTAAGCAAAAATAATTATAAGCAATATCGTTATCTATGATATATGAAATAGCAAGCTTTGTGTATAAAACTTCCGTTATTGCAAAAAATAACTTACTAAACTGCCAAGAGTGAAATTAATTTCATATAAGCATTACATCTAAATATTAGTGAGTACCTTTTGGTTTTGGCAACCTCTTAAGACGGGTGAACCCCAATTTAATTTACTAACCAAACTGTTCACGTTATGAAAATGCATTCACAGGCAGTATTACCCATTATTTCCGTCTGCAATACGAATTACCGGAACATAAAACGTGCTAGTTTATTGGTAAAACGGTTCATAATGGCGTAATAACAGTTGCAAAACCGGGACCAGTGCTTCAAATGGGATGCGGACGGTTTGCCTACAAATCTACCAGTGCTCTAGCACTGTTGCGGTCAGCAGTACAAATTAAATTAAACAAAAATTGTTTACAAACAAAATAATGCGGCGAGTGCAGTCCGCAAACAGTTTGGTTAGGGCCACAACGAATAGTTCAGTTAGGGTTTCATAAAATTAACACGAATTCATTTTAAATGTTGGATAAACATAACACATTTTAGATGTTGGAAAAACATAAACATAAAACATTTTGGTTCACCACTAATTTATTTCAAATGTTTTTCGCAGGATATCAAATCAGGTGGGTTTTACAAAGATAAACCTATTAGAGGTAACTAATAACCATAATAACATTTTGGTTATTACTTAAAATATATTTTGAAAATTATTAAGAGGTTCACAATACGGGTAGGTACAAACAGATGTTGGTGAAAATGATTTTTCGGAAGGTTGCCTTACTAAACTTGGTTAAAAACGTACAAAAGGCGAACAATTTAGAGGATTTTGCAACGATTTTTAATTCAATTTCGAACATTTAATTGTAATAATGAAACAAAAATATTTGGATGATTTTATAGGTTTTAAAAACTATCGAATCAAGGGCGCTATAAAAATTAGTATATAATATATTTATACATAGCTCTATCTTATTTTAGCAATTAAAGACTAGACAAACTAATATCAACGTATATATAACAGATTGCATTCACAGGTTCTTCAATCACTAATACAAAACTATATGTACAATGCATTTGACCGATGAACGTGATGCTGCGTAAGAATGTACGTATATAATATAAAATGTAATAAAACTGTTTCATTCACATTTTTCATCGTGTCATTATTCAAGGGACTATCCATATTTCTTGATAGAATAATAAAAGCTTGTGGTTAAATGCCACAATCAAAATTACACTCACTCAATTGTCTATTTTCGCCTTGTAAAAACCATGAAGCTATTAAGAATCAACTCGAGATAAAAACACATAACAGATGACCCATACTTCCTGGACCACTTGAGCAGTGAGGCACGTCTTACACACTCGGCTTCTATAATCTCATACGTCTCATAATTCAAGATTCAAGTTTATGCAGTTATAGATTTAAATTTCAAGTTTATGCAGACATAATGTTCAAACTGCTACCCTCTTAGTCATAAATTTATAGGGCTATAAGGTTTCATAGCAGTCACACACATACAAAACTTCATACGTGCAAAATCAGTCAATACACGAGTAAGAATGAAGTTAACGTCACATTTTTAGAATATTTTCACCATAAGCGATGTATTTTACGTTGCAAACGACATAATGTGGCGACAGTAAATGTGACAGGTAGGTATTTAACCTTAAGAGGCATTAAATACCTACAAAATGTGGTGATATTAACAGATATGTGTTTAAAATTCAGTAGGGATGATTTTCTTAAACAGGTATAACTTTTTTATGAACTTAATATTGTATCATTGAAGAAGATAATACTAATAAATCTAAAACAAAAACAAAAAAAAACAGAGCAAGAGGTAATGGTCATGCTACATAAATATTTTTTGTAGACAAGATTTGTAGAAAAGTCAAAAGGGGTCCGAAATAAAAATCGGACAAATAAATTTGAAACCTAGATTAACTAAATTACAATTAAATAAATTTAGATTTGAATGTGTTTAAATTTAAACCTAAAATACCAGCTACATCAATTGGTGAATTGCCCAGTCTATGTACTCTCTCCATAAAAGAATTGAACACGAAGTTATTGTTGTGAAATAATATATTCCATCTAGTATACTTCGAAGGAACAAGTAATGACAGCAAATTTATAGCGTCAGGGCAGTCATATCTTGCCTTATAAGACTGTTGTTCTAAGCATTGTTATTCTTAATTTTTAACATATATGAAGTTTGGTTACTTTCATCAAAAGTTATTAAAGACAATTAAACAGTGTGACAGTTTAAACTAGAAAAAATTTCTGTATAAATATTTGAAGTGAACTTTGGGTTTCAGCGGGTTAACGATATAGAGATAAAATAAATGATCAATATCACCTTCAATATCAGACACTCCTGACACTGGTTCATATTTGGCTCATATCAAACGCCATACAATGTAATATGTTATTTGACTCCGACAGCAATCAGATGTGGTTCCTATTCAATATCATTCAATAGATATGAATCGGCATTTCTGAAGATCGGATCTATTTATCCATCGACATTATGTACGTTACTACAGTTCAAACATACACCACGAATGAAATGAGTATTGCTTGTACCATGTTAACCACACACCAGTTGAATAAAAGTATATATTATAATAACTCTTTTCTACGTCAATTTTGTACATTTCGCTATTGTGCACTTCACAATCTGACTAATGAAAAATTATAAACGGGATTGCAGGCCTAACGATTGAATTAAATTGATGTTTTATTAATAAGGCATGTTAATTCATCGTGAGAGTAAAAATCGATTTCTCTCCGTTTACTTAGAGGTTTGACGTTTATTTATTTTATTTTTTCCTCCGCTGCTCATCTCACTCGGGAATTCCTTAGTCGAGATGAGCAGCTTTACAATTATATTTAATCAAATAAGTTAGTTATATAATACCAAAGATATTAGACTCATATTCTAATATCTTTGAATAATACATAGACGGATTATATCAAATATGGATTTCTAAGGTGATTTATGACAGAAGCTATGATATCGGTAATCCAAAATCACCACTCTTAGCAAGTATGGAATTTTTTAACATTTTCTAGAATAGATTTAACGAACCTATAGTTTTATATTTTCACTGAGAATATTAAAAACAACGGAGCTTTATAATAAAAACTCGTCCCAATTTTTTTTTGTCTTTGTCCCAATGATGTTCTGGTATTCACCGGCTGATACATTAAAGAAGAACCCAATCTAGTGTTGCGCACTTATTGTGATCTTTTAGCAGTATCAATATTGTTGAAAGTTATGCTGAAATTAAAAGTAATTCTATTTATTTATTTATACGCTCATTGGGCTTTTGCATACATAGTTCATAAAAAAAATATTCTGAAGATTGTAAGATCACAATAGTAACAGTAATAATACATATAACCATATCCATTTGACATATTATAACAGCAAGTAAATAGTAAATGCATACAATAATTATTTGTAGGTATAAACCTGTTGTAGAAAGATAAGAATATGCCTCCTCCTAAGGTATACAAACGTAAATTAGTTCAATAGAAATGTAAAGTTTATATGTACATACTAGGTAGTGGCAGCAGTAACATGATATCACACGACACATAGTGTATGAGGCCTTTTAATTAGAAAGTTTACGAAATAATTATTGGCGGTATTGTTAACAAAATATAGAGCGTTTGACTGGTTATCGTGGCCTGTTAAATCGAGAGCGTTCGGTCTGCCATTTTACAAACATATTTTAAATAGTTTATATAAAAAATATTGTGTAGATTATAAATATAGAATAGTAAAAGCAATAATATAACCTTCACATTTGACATATAAAAGCAAGCAAAAAGCAAATGGAAACATGATAGTTTGTAGGTATAAGCCTGTTGTAAAATAAGAATATGCCTACTTCTAAGGTATACAGACGAAGATTGTTTATAAAAATGTTAAGTTTATATGTTTATACTAGGTAGTAATTGTAAAGTAGTTTATAAAAATGTATGACTACGTTACATGTTTTTAACTTATAGATAGAGCAATACAGTTAGGAAGTAGCTCTAAAAACTATATAGATTATTAAATCGGGCATGTGCCTAGACTGCTTAGATTTTTTATCGAAAAACATTTGAACAAAAAAATTTATACGAATAAATTTAATTTAAATAAATTAATAATTATTATAAAAAAAATAAAACAGTGTTTCTATTCGAAGACGACAAATAATATTAAATTAAATATACATATTTGAGTAGAAAGACCACAGGGTTGGACACAATTTGAGATTTTCACGGCCAAACGTATTATCGTGATATATTTTTGGGGGTATTATTATTATGCTTTATTGCGCTACCTCGTTCTTTAGCGAACGTTCCGGACAGCGCAGATAATCAGGGCAGATTTGTAATCGATTACACGGCATAATACCCAAAAAATAAATCTTGATACCCCCAAAAGTGGTTTACGTGATACCTAAATAAATCTCTGATCAGGTTCATATTTATAAATTTAAAAGAAGTTGAAACATTAATTATAAAGTTGAAGCGACGTTAGCAATAACCATTATTCTTTTTGACAAAGAAGTTGCGAAAAATAAAACAAAAACCCTGTGAGGTTGTTGGACCACACAAAGGGAAATGCTCAATAATTTTCATACGTTTTAGGCGGAAAGGTCACATATATAAAATATCAGGGAAATTAAAATACTGTGAACAACCCCAAAATTAATCCATAAATTATTATCACAAAGTCATTTAAACACCGTAAATAAAAATAAAAGCGTATAGGAAATAAGATATTTGTCAAAATATTATTTTGTTTATTTATAATTTGATACAATAGTTTAAAAAATAGGTTATAATAAAATAAAATAATGAAGGCAGTACATAATTAAAATTAGGCAATAAATTATGACGCACCGATGTGTATGTGTAGGTATACAGGGTGTCTGGGGGTAAAGCTCAACATGATGGTAGAAGTAACAAAGATAAATAACTGTTTTAGAATTTTTTCCCATGCTAAAATATTTTTCCATAGAGGAATATTTATTTTCCCATGCAAATCAACTTTTTTACCTAAAACTACCTTAAAACATTGGAGTTTCGAAAAAGTTATTGATCTTTTCTAATTTCATGTAGAATCACCCCCGAACTTAGTCTACTTTACCCCCGGACACCCTGTATACATAATATGATACACAATCATGTACCTTTATATAACATATTATGTATGATAATTTTTAAATGCCGCTTTATTGATATATCTTTATTTATTATTATTATTTTGAAATGAACTGCGTGAAATTGCGTTAAACAATGTGTAAAGTTACAATTTGTTATTAAAATTAAGGGTTTTTTCTTACTTAGTATATTTACAAATTTAGATACATACTTACATTTTCGTAAGTCCATCAAACTTATGTGTTCTAAACATCTAAACATTCTAAACGATAAAAGCTTGTAGGAGCAGAGAATGGAGTGTTCGTCTAGAGCGTTTCCTAGTAGAGCGATTATGGCCGATAGACCTGGACAAAACCCCGAGCCACTTAACTCTGATCCTCATGTAGCAAAACACAACAAAGCAACGTGGTACATAGTAAAAAATACATATCCAATAAGCTTTACAAAAATGATTTGTAGCAATGAATAGAAACATCATGACAACCAATCTTAAATGTGCTTCATAACTGCAGTTGAGTTAAATCAAGTCAAAACCGTGTTGTACAGAAAAGCATATTGGACTATCTCTAACTACGGATGAAGTATTTGGTCTTCATCAAAAAAGATGCTCATTGCTTTATCAGTCTTTGGCGAGTCTATAAATGATCTGTTCATTTTGATCAAGTGGCAGGTATCTCACCTACGTTGCTTGAGTGGGTAGGGCTAACACTTGCAAGGTGGGGATTTGGATTTACGAGCGAATGACCCGTAGGACCCTTTTACCCGAGAATCGCTGATGCCGAACAGTGCCCGGCCATTATGAGGCAAGGACATTTTAATACAAAGGGGCGGGAGAGGCCCTTTGTTAAAAGGGCGAAGGGAAGACATATGTTGTGGATAATGGTCCGAGATGTTGACAGCAATAATATCTTTGATTTCGAAATACGAAATCAATAGGTGTAGGGCAGGTATTATTATTTTCGGTAAAACAAATAATAGGTAATGCCTTTGGTTTGAAATATAAAATCATATTTTGTAAAGCAACCTTGCCGTTATTCGAATAATAACATAGCGTGAATGAATTTATATGGGTTAAGGGTTATATGAAAAGATATCGGCTAGCCAAAAAATGCTAAAAAATTCAATAAATCAGTGTTAGGTTGGATTGTTTCAACACATTTGATGACTATAAACTACGATCAACACCTTTTTAAACATTCAGCATTTCAATGGATCTGTGTTGAACAACAACCGTCAATTCTGGTTGTTTACCTGAAAACTGGGTCTATTTTTAAGGTGGAGATAATATTATTCTAAAGAATTGAAAAGTTTACATGATATAAGTTTTAGTTTCACTTGATTATGGCGTAATGGAGCGACAGTAGCATGTGACAGGTAGGTATTTAATCCCCTGCGAGAGCAAAGAGAGCAAGAGGTAATCGAGATGCTATATTAATATTTATTGTAGACTAGATTTTGTAGAAAAGTCAAAAGGGGTCCGATATAAATAAAAATCGGATAGTTAGGTATATCCGAGAAACTATCGCCACGATATCCTCAGGCGAGCCCGACTTCCGCCATTCACTACGCCTGTGTACCACAATGGTACTACTAAAAAAGTACATTATATGTATACACTTTTATTTGACTCCGTATCACATTCCAGTGCAGAAATAATACGAAGTCTTCGCCGGCCGTCTCCGACTTTTTCTGCCATTCAAAAGACTCTCTAACACTCTTGGCAATAATAAAAACAAACTTAGAAATTTTCAGCCAAATCGGTCCATTAGTTGTGAGTCTGTAGGGGACAAACAAAACAAACATTTCTATAAATGTAGATTAAAAGTTTTATCGTTTAATTTTGGGATTGGAGGATGTTTTTTATAAAATGATCTTAAAAATCATAAAACTACTACTGCTTAGAATTAAATAACCGTTGTTTAGACAATTTCAAAATGCTTTAACGGTAACAAGAAAAGGTATTGCGTAACTTAAAAAAATAATATAGCTACATGTAAATCAGTATTTTTAGTAACGTATTGCAACGTTAAAAAATCAGCAGGTTTTAAACGGGTTTTTTATTTGATTCTCCGAAATAACGTATTGAAATTAAGTATGTACATAAATGTACATTTAAAGTCAGTAGGTACCTAACTTCGGAAAAGCTGTAAGAATTCAAGGAAAGACAACTTGACGGAGAAACTTTTTGATACATGTCTGCGTAGATAAGTTAATATAACTGTTACTTTTGGAATTACAGAATTATTTATTAATAATAAGTTTGTGGGTTTTCGTGTAACTCCATGTCACAACTATGAATTCTATGTTCTACTATCCATTAAACACATAACGTACCTACTATCTTTACTGCTGTGTAAGCTTAACTCAAAATTTCGATTATCAAAATTAGATTTTCGAAACTGATTTGTTAACATTAGAACGACCGGGTCTTGCTACATACTTATAAAGACCACGACCGTCATATTGACGGCTGAGTGTAATTTTTGTTATAATATAAAATAAATAAAACAAAACAAAATTAAATTTCTTATATTATTTAATTAGGTACACATTTGGTAGAGCATTATCTACAAAAACACAAACGAAATGCATATTCGGCGAATTGAAATACGTGCGCAGAGATCAACATGTGATAGAATACTAGCAAGTAACACCAAAAGACAGTGAGTGACCAATCGACGAACAGATCGAGTTCGAATGCAATACCGAAAAAAATACAGATTAGTACCAGTAGGTACTATTATTTTGCGAGGTGGAATGGGTATGTTGAAAAACTTGGAGGAAAAAGGTTGTAAACAAATTCAGCTTAGTGACCCTAACCGTCAAATTGACGGCGACGGTCTTTGTTTGTATAAATCATTAAATTTCCAAAATTAAAACGAGTACAGTAAACTTTAAGCGAAATATCTTCGTATTAGATCGGGCAGCCGTCAAAATAACGGCAACGGTCTTTCTAGTGTTAAATGGACGATTCCGAGATCCATTCGTAGCTCTGGTGGAAATGGATTTACGAGCTGAAAAATCGTACGTTAACCTATAAATATCAGGCCTAAAATGCTGTAAAACAATTCACGACGTCCTCACATATCTAATTTGTTCAGATTTGTTTTAAATCAAAACTTATAACATTTTTAAACTCTGATACAATTTTAAAACGCATTTTTACATTCAGTAGGTAGGTACTCCAAAAAGCCAAAGTAATTCGAAAATTTTCTAAGGTCCTATTATGACAGAAGACTTTTCAACTACCTTTAAAATAAATATGAAACATTTTAACGTTGTGTTAAAAAAAATCGAAAAAAGCGTATCCCTGTTTTTTCTTCAATTCCGTTGACACATTATGTTGAAAGCAATCCAAAAGGTCTGCTATCTGCCATTCAATGTTCTCTTTTAAACGAACCGCAAAAAACGTCCACTGACGCACACAAGAGCCCCCAATAAATCATGTCCTCGGGTAGCCGTCCTGGCAACAAGATTGGATAATATTTCAATGTGATTTGGAGAAATGTCAAGAGTAATGATGGCGTAATTGCTCCGGCTGAGAACACAACGCGAGGCGATGGGACTAATTGGAACAAAACACACAAGTACATTGCCTGGAACAAAGACCTGGAAACAAGGGTCAACCCTGATCAGAGGAAATTCATTGGAAACGAGTTTGCAGGTGGCACTACACACGAAAACATCAAATTCCCTTACGCGGTGTAAATATTTCGCGGCGCGTGAGGTCAAACAGGATGTAAGCGTGGTTAAAGCATGGGAAACCGGCATAACTATAACAACGCTAAACCGGAACGTAATAATCTAAAAGCAAAAGTTTTCAAGATAAAATATCAATACATATTTATTCTAATCGAGGATTTTAAAAGGTATGTTTAAGTGTAATCTTTTTATACCTAAGTAATAAATTACAGCTATAAACAATAAGTTATTTTCAAACTTTATTACGTCCTCGATGTTAATATTTCACAAGTGTACTGATAAGCGTCATTATTATGAGGGATGTTTTCTTCGGGAGAGCCACATAATAAACAGTACACCTAGAACAGTTGTTTTCTGACATCCTTTAAAAACATATATTTTTTATGTTAACTAGGTAATTCTAGTGTCATCTGGTAAATAAAAACATCTGTGTCGTTTTCTTCATCATTCTATATCTGTAACTATATAGTTAAAACGTCGCTCTATCCAACAGACCAAAACGTAAATCGGGAGAAATAGTGCTTCAAACACAGACATAAATATTCATATGTCTATGGCTTCAAAGTTTTTTTCACGAAAAACGCATATAAAATGAAATAAGCTCAATTTTAAGATTAAAAAAAGATTTAAAGTGATATAAATTACTAATTTTATGTAAAATTCGTTTTTAATGTTTAAGATACAGATATTACCCAAAAAATACGTTTTTAATTTGGATGTTGGACAACCTGAAGAAATCTTGTTGGATATTGGAGGAGACTGGATGTTGGACAAAACCGTGCACTCTTGCGTGACTTCTGCTTTATCTAACATCTTTGTTTTGCTCATTTTTACAGGACGAGCGGAAAGTGATTCAACTTAATATTATTAATAAACACACCGAAATAGGTCGGTCATTGAACGTTGAAACTTACAGGATTTGCATTCGACAATATTAACTTATTGGTTATATTTTGGAGGTGAGACCGAAAAAACTCAGATGTGATTTTTAAATAATTTTTTGTGACATTTTTTTAAATGATTTGTTATTTTATTAGGAATCAAATGACTACAAACATGGTATTACCACTATCAGCAGAATTTTAAATAATAAAAGAAGTACTACGCATTACCATTAGCATAAAGCAAAGATAAGTTAATTAAGTTGTACAAATTATTTTGGAATTCAACAGAAACTTGTGTTAAAAATTAAATTATAATAAGGCGCAAGCAAACTGACAATCTTAATTTCCAGGAATCCAGGGTCTTCTGTCCTTTAATTCTTTGTTAACTTAAAACAAGGTTTATAATAATAATAATTGTCTCATCTGCAGAGCGCTGTTTTTATACCGAAATGTGTGCTTGCTTTACAAAAATGAAAAAGATAATAACATTGTTAACGAATTACAAATAAGGTGACTTACCTTAGAAGTGACGAATTTGAGATAACGTATTTACTAAGTTGTATTTACATAGTCAATATTACAATCTTGTATTATTTGCTAGGCTTTCAAATATTGGAGTAAGTTAGGTAGGTACCTACCAATAAATTCTGATGTTATCCGCCCTATAATGAAAATGTCTTCAGCATAATAAAAAGACAAATTAATAACTCCCTCTGAATCCAAACATGCTAAAAAAATACACGGTGTCCGGAAACTTCAAATATAAACGGGAATCTGTTGTCGATTTAATCGAAAACAAAGGTCCAAATAAAAAAATGACACTACAAAACGACTTGAATGTGATGTAGATTCACTAGTATCTTATACTGCGAGGTTTTTCAGACATTGTGTATATCGCACGTACACAAAATATAGCCATCGTTAATATTATTTATTTTCCGCAACAAATCCGAAAACAAAAGGGACGAACATATGTTTCAATCTTCTGACAATAAGTAAACAATAAACTTGTAATACAGTTTTTCCAATCACATAGTTCCCCTCTGAGAAAGACTGGGATTATCGTTTATTACGTCACTCACGCCTAGAAACAAGTGGCCTTCCGACTTCCACCGAACAGAAACCGATAGAAGTGTGTTGCTTTTTTTCAAAAACCGAAATTCTTTCTTGATCTAATAACCTTTTTTTGACACACAAACAGTAATAAAAATACAATAATACTAATGACGGAGGTCCTCCGTAACCCCGGTTCAATTAACTCAAATTTTCAAAATTTGAAATGATTGTGTTAAGAATTCAGACAACCAAACAACCTATTGATAACTTAATATTTTGAATATGAAATTATTTTTCAGCCTCCGTGGTCGA
This sequence comes from Hesperophylax consimilis, assembly GCF_061612785.1. Lineage (NCBI taxonomy): Eukaryota > Metazoa > Arthropoda > Insecta > Trichoptera > Limnephilidae > Hesperophylax > Hesperophylax consimilis. Next base: position 33,080,204 of record NC_142850.1, read on the forward strand.
GGGGTGAGGCTTTCGACTAGCAAGCCAAAGGTCGAGGGTTCAAATCCCGGCGTGCGCAAGTATTTTATTTGATTGATTTGTGTTATTTCAAAAATTTAACAACATAAATTTAAAAAAATGGGTATTCCAGCAATGTTGAACTGTAGCACTCTGTTGAATTATATGAATATGCTCAAATTGTCAGACAGAAGAATTTTCACTGACTTGGTATTTCTATATAAAATTCTAAATAATTAAGTTGATAGTCCGGTATTGCTAGAATTGACACGCTTCCGGATTCCACAATTTAATACTAGAAGTCAGGATTTATTTCAGTGCCGAAATTCTGTAACTAACTACCATATGTATTCCTCTTTGCTCAGAATACTAATGGAGGGAAAAAAGTATACCAAGTCAGTGGACATCTTCAATTTATCTTTAAACAAATATAAAATGTTGGTAATGAAGCAATTCAGTTATGTACAATAAATAATGTATATTTCTTAATATTATGATGTCGGAACACGAGTTCACAAAAATTATAATATTTTCGCATTTCGTCATTCTGTATTATCAGGACAGACGCAGGTGCATGAACACGTGTTCTGATATGTTATGAATGTACTAAGAGTTTTTTTGGAAACGTTATGCTATCCCGTTTTCAACAGGAGTTTAGTAAATTAGCAATACTCATTTTTCTTTGTGTACATTAATAATAATAATGAGTGTTTATTCCAGTATGTAGGGAGGTTGGGTGCAGTCCCACACATTACATAAAGAGATAGTACAGGATACAAATATGATCAAAAAAAAAACATAAATTGAAAAAAACATTAGCTTTATTTGAAATCGGTATAGATTACACTTCTAGAGATTTTCTGTTCAATGGTTCACGACAAGCAATGTTATGAAGAAGATCTAGAAAACCAAATAGGACAAGACGTTAATTTTCTTAAGATAGATTCTTACGGCCACAATTTGTGAACCGAAAAAATGTTGGAAAAGAAATTGGCCATATTTTGAGAAATATTTTTCCAGATCTGTCTCGCCCTTAGAGTCTTAACTATTTGATGATTATCAAATCCCTTAGGGGTTTTGGTTCGCTCCGTTAAATCACAAATTGAAAACAAAATCTTTGGACTAGGAATTTGGTTTAACAAGACGGATAGATTGAACTAGGAAGGTAACAAAGGAAAAACAAATAATTTGACGTATCCAAATCCAACTCCGGATTCCTAATTCATTTTATTAGACATTTCAAGGACTTGGAAAGTTCTGATTTCTTTGAGAGAGCTTTGAACTCGTAACATGTTGTTGTCAAATAACGTATTAACGAAACATAACGAACGGATGAGGAATTACAAAGCAATCCTTTCTACGAAAAGCAAATAAATAATACAATGATAATCTCAAAAAAGATAGCAATATCTTATGAACAGAATAATTAAATCCAGCCATAGAAAAAAATATTTTCAGCAAAACATATTATTGAACTTAACTACTCATATCATTTATAGTATGTTCAACGAAGTACATACCCCTTGATATTTTGGTTATTAATTCTGCTTTAAAGAACGAATCAATATACAATGAAACATTATGAAACCGGTCAGCAGCGGAATTGAAAAATGCATCGGATTTCAATTCAAGCGTCGAGGATTTAATTTCTCTGCTAGTTAAGTTCTTGATCGTTACACAAAAAACATTTTCCTCTATTTATGGTAACAGTAGGAGTCTTTTTACTGTCAGGTTATTTGTAACTCGGAATGTAAGTCTTGCTTTAAAAAATATACATTAAGATACAATATTTACAGATTTTGTTTGTTGGAATTCCTTATTGCCTTATCGGTGGCAGAAATTTCTACTATTCTACGTAGGCACCCAATAATTCAATAGAGGTGTAAATTGAGAATCACTACCGCAGAAAAGGAAATAGAGTAAATTTATTACTTGGCAAACAAGGCACATTCAAGAAACCTTCCGACCACTGTTGACCGTATTACGGCCGCTGAATAAGCTCCATTTTCTTGGACGCGGGTCCTCATAAGGCTGAGAAAACAATATTAAACGAATATTTCCGAGCACGCGGAATTATTATTGGTCTACGATCGCAGATCTGTCACGTACCAGTATGTATTCACGAAAATACTCATAATTACAAGGCAAAAACCTTAGGAAAATATTAGAAAATGTGATTTATATGTCAGCACGAAATGATTTGCCGTGAATTAAATCAACGGGGTAAGGACACGGGTTATAAAAGATTTTTTCTTGATCTCTGGATTATTTACTACCTATGGTGACCGTATTACTCGTCAAAATGAGAATTCAACACACATTTGAAAAGTGATATAAGTCATGAAAAGTGATGGAACAAAAGCTTAATTAAATAGTTACGTGTGTTAGTTTTTTTTCATCGCTTCTGTGACCTTATATCACTTTTTAAAGGTTTGTTGAATTGTCATTGTGTTGAGCTATCACGGAAACAATACTAATGACAATCATTGATTACGGCTTTTAATACAATATATTTTTTTTTAAATTTGAAACCGCATAAGAGTTGCAACTGCTCCGAACCGTCTGGGGCCAGTGCGAATATTGCAGCCCCAAATTGGGTATGTTGTGAGGCAGGGTAAAAGGGAGGGGAAGGAATAGGTAAGAGGAAGGGGGGAGTACCTGCTATTAAGATCTGGTCACTAAACACGATCAAACCATTTCAATCAACGTTTCAATTCTAATTAATGGTGGTCTTACACCAGGACGATACTGAGAGTATCTTCCACTCTGGGACGTGCCGCAAACATACTGTATATTATAATGAGTAATTTGTGAAAGAACATCAATTAATCAAATAAAATGAACGCGACCTCCGAATTGCTAGTCCAGAGAGCTACCCCTCGACCACGGAGGTTTGCAGGTTTACTGAGATGAAAGCTAATACAAAGGAAGCTTATAGCTTATAACCACTTCTACGAAATCAGCGTAGGTATTATATTCTGATACAAGTAATAAATCAAAGTTTATCAATAAATTACATTATGAAAATTAACATTCTCCGCTTGTAACCGAAAAGTTTTCAGAGCACGACATTTCGCGCTAAGCTAGACTTTGTTTTTACCCTTCTTTCGGAATGTTCGGAAGTTACGAAGCCACCTTCATCTTGTGCGCCATTTATTAATTATTACGCAAAGACGTGGCTTTGCCGAAAATTGTTTATAACGTGACAGTAAACGGCGAAAACTTGTGTTCTCGATTCGGCAGTTATATTCGCAAACTTCGGTAATGCATTAAACGGAGAATTATACACAGACGTATTCTAGGAAATACGTAAGGGGCCATTTAGTGAGCGGGGTGGGGTTTAGATGTCTGCTTTCTATGTGGTGTGTTGTGAAGGTTGTGTTCTGTGGCCAGTGTTGCCAACTCAGCTCCTATAGAGCTAGATTTAGCTCTAAAGTGAGCTTCAAAAAATGATTTAGCTTCTTAGCTCGTTTTTTTTTTTTAGATAATCTAGCTCCTCTTTTATACAAAAATGATCAACGAAAAATGACAATTAACAAGATTTATTTCGTTAGGTTATTTTAGTGTTGAAATCTTATGTGTTTATTAATGTTTCTAGCCTCGACCTCTTCCCCCCCAGGAACCAAAAATAATTTCTCTGACCACCCCCAACACGAATATGACACACGAATGTTCGGGTTTGTTTTGCCTTCGATTTTTAGCTCCTATTCTGGTGACGTCTGGCTTTATTTTGAAAATCGAGTTGGCAACACTGGCTGTGACCAAAAGCAGCGTAGGTCCTCGGCTTGGAAAGGTTATTCCCGGGGCACTTACTACCATAAGTGATTTAATCAAATTTATCATGCAACTAGCGTTGTATGGGTGGCTTTCGGGCGGGTTTAACATGCGGCCAACAACAAACTTTACAACTTGAATCCCCCGACGGACCTCTGGGTGATTTAGGTCCATTCAAGGAATAGCATGCCCAACTTGGGTTGACGGAGCGATCGATTTATCGGCGTTTCAACTTTGACAGATAAAGGCCGCGCGTATAGAAACGGAACCTTTTCAGCTCAAGTCTTTACCAGAATGTGACTCTCTCAAGCACAATATTGCCTTATAAATTGAATGTCTTCAGTGTCACTCGCTGACATAATACATCACCCCATACTTAAAACCCAAGTTTTTCGGTCGTTTTTGTCCATAGATTTTTTAGAGTTTTATTTTTGACATTTCGATTTTTATTTACGGAATCATTTTCAAACAGTAAAATATCCGAAATTACATTCGATTTGGTCGCATAGTGTCAGGCAAATGGTAAAACTGACCTACATAATCACTTACAAGCTTTTTAACATACTAATAATACTTCTCTAAAGAGTATAAAATAAAGTCGCTATCCGCGTCTGTTTGTTTGTGAGCTTAGTTCTTCTAAACTACGAAACGGATTTTTATAGGGTTTGCACTAACATTTAGATAATTTCTTCTGGTAGGTTTATACATATATATGGTTTATGCACATTAGATTTATAGAAAGTAAAGACGGGTCGATGTTTATCCTAGAATTCATAACTCTCAGCTACTTCAAAGTAAAAGGATTACTGTCTACATTTGAGTTGGAAAAACTATGTGCAAATCCCTGGTAACGCCAGAGACTTCAGCTAGTTTACAATAAATGGTGTAAACATCTCGCATCTATTATATCTCTGTATGAAACACGTTTCCTGTTTATTTTATCATGTGCAAATATACATAGGTTATCTATCGTAGTTCGTATGAATGAATCAGAAAATAAATAATAAAATCTCTAGACGCATACAAAACCAATGTGGCGGGTACTTTGTACGACAGAGAGTACCCACAGTAAGTATATTCAGCGTGTCCTTCGATTCGTGAAATCCCTCGGCAGCCAGGGCAGTTAATGTCGACCCAGCGGAAATAAAACGGATTGATTTATTGTTTAAAGGCACTATAAACATATTTGGGTGGTAATCTCCCCTGTGACACTAAGGAAAACGGCAAATATTGGATATGGCCGCCGATAATGGTGAAGTTCACAAAGATTACAATACGGTTGTGAAAAGGAATTTAAGTATTGAATGCTTCGTAAGTCGATGAAGAAGTATTGTATTGGTGGTTTGTCAGGAAACCAATTAATTCATTCGTTGAGGGCCTACATTCCCGTTTTTAACCGGATTACTAATAATTTAAAGAGATTGTTAATAAATAAGCAATACTCATTTTTTCCGTGTATAAAAACAAATATCTCTGTCACTCGGACAAGGAAACTGTAATAATTAACTACTACTATGGAATCCATAATTCACACAGCTAAGTTTATTACCTTCGAAATACAAAAAAATATAAATACATTATTGTGAAATTGCGCAAAATAAAATCTGTATTTAACACAGACATAGGAATTAATAGACGAGAAGATAATGGCGAGGCGTAAAATCAACTGTTGAAGAACGAAGGGGGTTAAGCTGACTGTGATTCGTCAATAAATCAATCTGACAGTAAATAGGCATCTCGCATTATAATATCATCATTTAGTTCTTAAAAGTAAAATCTGCTTTTGAATGAATAGACATTTTTACATGGGAGCGCAAATTACTCGCCACGTTATGAACTAATTTGCGAAGTCCAAATTCGGCAAAGTAAATTTCTTCTGTTTGCAGAGTCGTAGTTAGTTTCAGAGTATTTAGTTAAGACACTTTTACAAATGTTTCATAATTTACTTACCCCAGTAAACAACGATGAGCACACTTGAGAATCGCTACATTGTGATGTGATAGTATATGTTTCTAAAACTGATCCATATAATACGGTGTGAATAAGCTTAAAATAAAGAAAAATAATGCTTACTTATGGAATGTAATACGACAATTGGGTTTATTCTCTTTTTCACATCTATTTTTACAAGTTTTCATATCAAAAGTCAACATTTTGCCGTGTTATTTCGTAAAATGAACCGATGACGCCTCGACCATAGTTCGCACAAGAATGATGACGTCACGTTTTCAAATTTCACTTGAGGCCATACGCGAGCCCAGCCGGCTCCAATGGAACCGGTATGGGGAGTGGGGATAATACGCTTTTAATCACTTAGGGCAGGTCTATTAATATTCATATGTCTATGGTATTTAATAATATTTATATTAGGAACGCTCAGAATACATTTTTTCTTTGTACCCTTTCGTCTTTTAAATCTCAAAAAATAATATGCAATAATGAATTTTCCTCTGAGTAAGCGCTTTGAATAATTTCGTGAAAGGTTAAACCGAACCAAAGATCACAGAAGATACACAATATAGATAAAGGAAACATTTGTAAAGCAATATCCGTTCAAAAGATAGCAACATATAAAAAAAAGCTTTTCTTACAAAAATCTATGAATAGAAAAGTGATTATAAAATTTAATTTTTTTTTTTATAGGGGTTTGGGGAAAATAACATCTTGTTATATTTGACATAATTTTAATTATACAATATAAGTATCTTTAGGTATTTATTTATACCCAGTTCCGTAGAGGACTGGCAGTTAGAATCAAAATAATGATTAAACTATGTTAAGAAACCAGATCTGAATAGCTAGGTACTTCCAAACCTTTCTCTTCACCTCCCCCGCCTTGAAACCTCACACCACTTCCCCAAGCGCTTCCACCAGCTCCGGGCAGACGGAACTCTTGTGAAGTACATATCACACGCAAATAAAAGAATAACATAAAAACAAAGTTGGCACGTTTCATGCGCTGAAATTTCAGGAGAAATAATATCATTTTTATTTTCATAAACTCCACTAAGAAGGGCGGGAAGTGGGCTAGAAGGATCGCGTTAGTTCGGATTAAACGACTGAAGTCGTTTGACGGGAAGAATATCAAATGTGATGATGCCATTACTAAGTGATGAGATTCGGAATATGACAATGTGACAACCATCACTCTGGTACACAATGCTTACATTCAACAAACACTCTGGTACAAATTCGTAAGGGTAGAGTACGTAAAGCTTAAATTTTAAACTTTGATGATTCGGTCATAAACTAATGAAAGCTTACGGGATTAATCAGCAAAATTATATTGTAAATCATGCAATTAAATCAGACATAACCACACAATATTAATTTAACTTTCATACTTTATTTTCATCGTGCAAATAAAATAAATATTTATTTTTTTGTATAATGCCATGTTGCGCTACCTCCTGCTTTAGTCAGCGTTACAGTAGCCATCAATAAGTCACATTTTTATCTAAGATTGTGGTGAACTATGTGCTTACGTATGTAAATGTGATACCGTGTTGTTAACTCTATTCTTCTAGTCGTAAATTACAGGACACTAAGAACTATTAAGACTTAACGCAAATGTGGTTAGTTCAACGCTGTAAAAATTAGAAACTAAGAACGATTGTTCCGCAGAATCTGTAGAATTGATCAAATTTTAATAATAATATTAGGATGATTTGTATAGCGCCGTTTTTGTGTAAAATCACCTCAAATAACAACCTAATACAACTTTATAATACATTTCTACAATGATCTATGTTTTTACTAACTATATATGGAGATAATATACAATACAATACTTACCTGGTAGGTCACTTGAGATTACCACTTAATTAACATTAACTAATTGTTTATTAGCGAAATTTAGATTCAGGATTTAGGACATAATGGAAAAATTGGATATAAGTGGACTTTCTCTTAGAAATGGTATATTATTTAATATATGGGTGTGACAGCTTAAAAAGGTATGTTTTAAAGTTAAAGTTCCAATTCAAAGTTAAAATTCAAGTTCCGTGAAATTTGTAATCAAGTTCTGTTATTATTTCATCATAGGCCAGTTGTTTCACAGTACTTGGATATTAACAGAACTTGAAAAGAACTCTCACAAAACTTGAATATTAACTTTGTAAATATTATTTTGTGAAACAACCCGTACTTGATGTATTTCATAAAAATATAAGGTTTTCATCAAAAAATATTAATAAGTTAAATTATGCATTGAAGATCAAACCACGCAATATTCATTTAAGCTGCATACTATTATATTATCGTTGATTTTCACTGTGCAAATAAAATAATGATAACCTAATTAAATAGAGATAATTTTCACGCAAGTTAGTTAACAACGCGGTGAAAAATACTAAGTATATACCGTAAAAATATACGACTTTCACAAAAAATATGGACATGGTGTTGTAACATAATAATTTTATAAAACTTAATTTAATTCGACCTTTACCCTTTCAGGGTGCTCTTGGCGATCTATTCAAATAGAGTTGAAGTTGAACTCTTTGACGAGTACCTCTATAAAGGTCGATTATCTACAGTTTTAAGACATTATGCCCCCTTAACATAAAGTTATATTTATTTAGCGCTCTATTTAAGTTGGCTTCAGAGGAAGGAAGATATTCAACACGGCCATGAAAGCATGAAAGCTAAATAACAAAAAATGTAAAAAATATATTATATGAACTCATCGATTCTCGGTTGCCAGTTAGTTGAAGGATACTGCAAATCTGTCCGAAAGTTTGACACAATAATGAGGATTAAGCGCAACACTTGAACTGATAAGAATGTTTCAATCTTGTATAGTAGTCCCAGAGAGAGGTCATACGTAGTCATCGACGAAAAGTCTTTCTTCTCACTCGTCTCGTATGAAAACAAAAAGAAGGAAGATACTAGAACGATAAAGTCACATACGACCTCTCTCCAGGACTACTATAGTACCTACGTATAACTCGTAACACAAATGTAGTTTTAATTGAATTGTTTACGCCTAAGTGGCAGTTTAACGAAAAATGTTTTTAAAAAGTGGACCGTAATTGTTATCGAGATATGAAGATCATTCGATCGGGTTAAAAACGGAAAACGAGAAGATATGGATAAAGCCTTACCTTTATTGCTGATTTTTTCTTCTCGTATAGATCACGACACATGTTGGTTATAACTTTTCTAAATTGTTAGATGTAGGTGCACCTCATAAACACAATTAAAGTTATATTTCCACAACATTTTTAAATTTTTATTTGTTTAAATTCACCACACGGAGACATTGAAATTAGGGATGCAATTTACACGATTTAATGGCTAATTTAAGAGAATAATGATCCGACTATAATCAACAAGATAAAATGCAATATCAACAACGATAATGTAACGAATGTGTAATATTTGTCATTGTAACACTGTCGAGTAGACAATTTTTCGACATCATATTTTTCTTTCTCGTAGTAGGTAATACTTCAGAAAACGAGGAAAAAGGGAGATGACTATATTTTATAGGACCTTGGGAAACGGAATAGTACCGAAGATGTTATAAAATATGAATAATTCAAATTAAAAATTTGTTTTCGCAAACTGTACTTGGAAGTAATTTTTATTCTATGTTTAGAATCTTTGTGAGCGTTCTAATTTTTTTTACAACTACGAAACGTGTATTTTTATGTTTAGCTCGTTACTTAAGTGTAAAACCGTACAAAAGTCTCAACTGCTTCCGACCGTTTGGAGGCAATGAGACTATGGCATCCCTAATTAGGATAGGTATGTTTGAGGTATCGAGCCTTCAGATGATAATATCATTCAAATCAGCGTTTCAAATCTTAGTAGGTGCCTACCTCATATTAATAATAAATGTTTGGGTACCATAAAATTTTTTTTACATAATCTTAGAAATATTAATAATTGCTGGCAACAATGAAACTTGTATTTTTTCGGGACGGCTCGTTAGTCACGAAGGCGCGCTTTAAAGCTCGTATCATATTACTATGCCTCGTACAGCCGGCGCGCACTGAATGGGGGCTTTGTTTAAACTTTAAACGTACATCCAAACGTCGTGTCCCGCACCGAACACTGTGAGCATGACATGTGACGTCACTCACGCGTAAAGTTTGGCTACCCCGTCCCACCGATGTGTGCAGGGGCGGATCGGTAATCAAAGTAGTACCTAAATTGAAAAAAGAACTGCGAGAAATAAATAGTTTTCTTACTAGTAGTTCTGTGAACAGTACCATCAAGTCCGAAAAAGTATAATTGTAATATTCTCTTATTTAATAAATCAAAACGTAAATTTCCTCGGAATAATAATATTTGGAAGTAGAAACTTAAATACCCACCTACTTAATTATAAACCATTAATATTTTACATAACTTTAAAAAAAATAATTATAATTATTATTGGATAACTTGTATAGCGCCGTTTTTGTAAAAAAATCACCTCAAGGGCACATTTATATGTGTACAAATTTACCGAAATAATTTTCATCGATAGGTACCAATTTAACAGCTCATAGTTGGAACCACGATCATGCGAACTCAGGAGGGATGAAAATTATGTCCAACAAGGCCGCCATCTTGAATGGAAACCGGAAAGTAACAAACAAATTTACAAAGGTATGAAATGCCAAATGGTCGAGTTAAAACAGGACTTCGCTATGCTTAGTCAACAAAAAATGATTATTGCTTTGTTTGAGAGAGATATTTTATTTGTGTAAGATGTTTGTAAATTTTCGACTTATATTATGTTTGTAAAAGCCTTACGAGAGTTAAATAAATAAAAAAAATACATACTCTTCTGTTTTATCATGATCTGTATCGTGAAATGTCTTTCTCGAGCATCCCCGATTGCTTCTACCATTCACGTTAATTTAAGAAGATGAATTAGTTAAAATGCTCTTGATGCATACTATCAAAAGCACCACAGTGGATTTAGACTTCAAACGCAATCAGACGTTTCGAATTTTCAACGCATTCAACTACCTACCGAGTTCGTCCCTGGGAACGCAACACAACACATAACTCTGTCACCGGTAACAAACAAATAACAGTGATAATATTTTATGAGAGAAATGCCAAGGAATGGTGAGGGCTTTACGATTATTTGAAATCATTGGAATTTTTATGGCCAAAGTAACAGAAGGCATTCATTTTCATATCTCTCTTGATTACGATTCTTCAGGTTCGAAAATGAGTTCAGACCACCGAGGTCTACGAGGTCTTTTTCAATACTCTGAAAAAAGTTACTTATACTCCCCTAAACGCGATAAGAAGACACAAAACCTTAATGAATGTAAATAAATTCCTAATTATAAAACACATTTGTTGCTGAACTTAGTGATGAAAGATATAAAACATCAAAAACGTTAAATTAAAATTGTATAATGTAACATTTAAATTGTCGACTGTGGATGGGACACCGTAGTCCACCATACTAAAATCGATGAAATATTTTTAAGCGATTTTAACCCTTGTGTAAAATGTAACTGTACGAAGATTAAGGTCAGATTCGCATTCGCTAAAACATGCGTTAGAAAATACTTTTTATTTGATGAATGCAGATTATCTGGCGGCATTGGAATAAATTATCTACGATTTTTTGGCGTGTCATTTTTTCTCAAGTTAATGTACGTCACCACAGTCAACAGGTGAATTTGTAATATACGCAATAAATGTCGGTCTTACCCAATCGGGTTTTGGCTCGGCTGATAGAGTTGTCGACTCCAGTTAATGGGTAGGAAGGTTTAATTCTCAGCCAAAAACCAACCGGTAATAAACTCTTTACGGGTTGTTTTTTTTATCTATTTTCAGTTCACAAGGTAAATCCCGTCATAATCTTTGAAATCTTCATTTTACATTAGAAAAAAATATTATATTGAAAGTAGTTGAACCAAGGTAATGTTTTCATGAATCATTTACCGCCGACGGTAACATCACAATAATTTCTGCCACAAAAACAAGGCTAGCATAGAGGGGGCACCAGGCTTCTTGGGTTACCCTAACCTAACCCTCCACACGTCTGACGGTTACTCGACTGTGACTCAACGTTTTTTGAAACAATGAATAATACTGTCAGTATATATTTACATGAAATGAAGCGTGCGATATAAAATGTGTGGAAACGTGTCGCACCCCCGCTTTGACGCATTGGTTTGAAAAGGTGTATTAAAAAACTATATTATTATTATTAAACTCTGAAACCCAGATTAAATTCTATGGCCTCGTAAAAGCAGTGAAATTCGCTTAAAATAAATCTTTGGCATTTGTTTCTTTGAACTCTTTTTTGTGCCACGTACCTAACAGATAAATGCTTGGATTTGTTCTTCGAAAAGCGAGATCATTTGCTAACAGAATTGCAATACGAAGAATATATTATAAAGCCCTTGTTCGCAGAATATAGCTCCACTATTTAAGCCCCTTCTGAACAAAACTATATCCTAGAAATAGAAAAAGTAAGTTTATGCGTTATCTATATATGATAAAATATACGTTATATCCATTCCTACATCCACCCTTGTTAGTAACAGGAATGCTCGATTTCAATACAGTAGAAGCAAGCAGAAAAATATTATAAGGCAATTTTTTTTTTAAACTAATCATTTTTTTAAAAACTATACTTGATCCACCTATATTAAACTAATCACTGTAACAATAATTAATCCACTTATATTAAAAGAGGTTAACTTAACAAGTATACTCGTGGAAGATCCCATGCACTTTTTCATACTCCGAAAGCGAGGACGATTGCTCAACGATTCTACATTGACCATCGACAATTTCAAATTCACTTACAGTCAGTTCAGTAACTATCTTTTGACGTGTAATAATAGTGAAATTTTACATAACACTCCTGTTCGTTATTTTTTGAAAAATACTCCAAAACTACAATAGAGAGAATATTATGACGTATTTCACAAATACTTCTTATTTTTCAGCACTAAGTTCAAAATTGATATTGGATTCATGAGAAAGAGCCGCTTATTCGATTCGTTTTTGAGTACGACGGCTAATATGTGGAAGAGCTACCGGCATCTGTTTTTCCTCCTTCATATAATCCGGGCCTCTTCAAGACCCGTATTAATAAATCCCTTCCTACAGCTCTTACCTTAACCTTCCTCATAGCGTTACCCAACCGGGTGGCGACATAGCTCCCATGCCCCTACACTGTACAGGCAGGGGCGCTCTTGTAAGTTGTCCCATAAAATATATATTCATATTTAATTTTCATATTTCTTTATTTTATGTGATATCGTCTTAGCAAGATCAACAGGAAAAAAGCAATTACAACAATACCCCCTTCAACATCAGGCCTTCACAATACGGCCTGAACAAGGGCCTTCAAAACGGGACCGATTAAGGAACAAACCGCCTCCTGGTTTCATTGCGGTTTTATGAAGAGTGCCTCGCATTATGTGCTCCGCACTCCAGTAGCACGGAATCCCAAGCAGGATTCGCATTAATACGTGAAAATGCACTTACCTGTGAAGGGTTATCGTACCGAAACAGGATATTGTTCAATTCGTTAAAAGGAGAATGCGAGGGCAGGCGTCCTGCGAGGTCTCACGGTTTACATATGATTTGAATATGTACACAATAATACAAAAAATTGTCAGAAAATGTAAGCGTTGTGATTGCTAATTACTGACGTCAGTCTGACTAATCTGGGTTGCTAATAGTTTAAAACGACGGGAATAATAAAAACCGAATGCGGCGTTGCATAAATTATCCAAATAATAACTTATAAAGATACTTACATCTAATAAATTATAACTAACAAGAACAAAGTGCCCACAGTGTGAGAAAACTCACATACTTCTTTTTAAAGAAAGTCAAAATCCCGGGTTACAAACGTCACAGTAAGAGGAAAATTTTTATATTGTAGTGATGGGGCCTTTGGAATTGAAATCATGATGCATGGGTGGGACTTAAATATGATGCCAACTCAGCCAGTCACTGACCGGTATAATTTTATTTATTTATTGGACGATTTGTATAGCGCCGCTTTTGTGAGATATCACCTTAGGGGCGCTTTACAGTTGATGCAGGTATTATAAAAAAATAAATATTACAAAAATAAAGTGAAGTTAAGTTAAAATGAAGTACAGGAACAGGTGACACGAAGATAGAAGATGGAGACTCTGCAGCAAGAATCTTAGGTGGTGAAGAAACTGGACCAGCTGCTGCAGCGAAAGAGTCCACCTATTAAATTAACTACGTAATCGTCGTACAGCTATTGAATTGTAAAGAAATCATCCGGGACTTTCAAATTTTTTCGGGGGAATTTAATTTGAGCATAATGAGTGAAATTTGCAACTCAGAGGCGCTAAATTGATAAAAAATACAATAAATTTATGGAAAACCAACCGCAAATCACGCTGGCAAACGTATATTTTTGAATTCGTAAAACATGCAAACGAAGTTTACATGATTGACCGAGTCATAAAATATTTATCGTTCATAATATATTTATTATTAGACCAACAAAACCGCCATACTAATTTTTCCATTTCACAAAGCCCACATTAATATCGAAATGTCCAAAATTATTCATATAACGTTTATGAAACACGTAAATATCATATTATCGTGAGTACAAAATAAATCACACGGGTAAATCGTTCCCATCACAGCGCGTATGCATTTTAATAGAATTTATAATAAATAGCGACGGAATGGGTGCAACAAGATTGGCATCACTAACTTTAATCTAAGTTAAATTTAAAAAAAAATCACAAACAAGTCGCTTGGAGCAAATGTTATAATTCTGACTTGTTTTGGCACAGAAATCTGTTCTCGTAATGGTCAGAGAACGGCTATTTAAAACTTTGGCTCATACATAGAAGACGAGAGAAACAAACGCAACATGACCCAAGGCCGGCCTAACCCAATATTTTTTAATAATTTTTGTTATGTTTCGAGGGATTACAGACGCATATATTTGTCTACGTTTCTTATTAGATACCTACCTGATACCTATTATTCTAAGGTCCCAATCTTTCATTTCCGCTAAAATCGCGAATAGAACACGCGCGATATCAGGGACTTTATTTGTAGGAGAGAATTTAAAAAATAGCTAGTATGGCTAAAAGGAGAACACAATTCAACAATGACAGTGTCTATTGCTGCGAGTGTTAAAGGAAACAATATTATAGAATTTATAAAGGAGCAATTTTGCAAATTGTACGTATAATAATATTTGGATGATTTGTATAGCGCCGTTTTTGTGCAAAATCACCTCAAGGGCAATCACCTAAATCAAAACAAAAAACAAACGTTCGCATTAATTTTATTAGTAGAAGTTAAAACAATAGTGAACATTTCATTTAATTGCTTATAGTAATCACAGGCTTTATCAGGTGGACATTAAGTACGCTGAAAAAAACTGCTTCAAAACTTCATTGAAATAATTACAGTTTCGTTGAAATAATTGTTTTTTCATCAATTCTGGTTATAAATTTCAATTGTACGGTTGTGCTGATGTAAGCTCCTGTTAAAAAAATGTTTGAATGTGGAAAAAGTGTACGTTTTTTTTATATATATTTTTGTGTAAACACGTGAAGTATTTTTATGGATTCCCTAAATTTTTTTTCCCCAAGTACATTAAAAGTTTTAAATTTTGATAATTTTAATAAAATAAAAATGGAGTCACCCAAGTGTGATTAAATTTGAAATAATAAAAAAACGTATGTAAATGAAAATCGTGGGGAGGAATAATGGAAGCGGCTACGATCAGAAGAAGAGACCATTGCATTACAGATAGACATTATCGCGAAAATTAAAATGAACTAAATTAACCAACAAAATTATTATGTGTTTTGTTTATTAAATTAACGAAAAATTGTAGAACCTGCAGACCGACCTGCTAACTTGAGGCAGCTTTAAGTGACTACTTTTTTGTAGAACCTGCAGACTAGCTACCTTGAGGCAGCTTTACGTGATTACTTTTTCGGTATTATTAAAATTCTAGTAAAAATAGTATTAATAAATAAAATCCGAGAGATGATATTTTTAAAGCCATTTTTCTGACGTATTTGAGTAGTGTTTTTTGGAGAACTGTCCAGAATGAACAATGCATTCACTATTAAAAACATCGAGTACATTCTTTGGTATCCTGGAAAACAGTGGCATATCGAGTAATTTTGTAATGAAAAGCTATCAGGCCGTTACCTTTCTCTGTTCTTGGAAAGAGAATTTCAAATACAAAACATAACATAACAGATTTGAATGGAAAAAAAACACATTTTTTGGTACTAAAACCGATTAAAATGTTACAGTTAGACAAATTAATACCTTCGTTGGGTAATAAGTTGTAACAGAGCAAATAACAAAAAGAAGTGAATTTTTTATAAGTAAGAGTAAATTAGAATTACAAGTCCTATGTAAAGAAAATGGTTCATATTGAAGAAACTTAGTTTATATTCGCTGCGCCGCAAACAATGCGAAATCAGAGTCGAATTTTTTTGGCGTTTCTGTTAAAGAATTTGAGAACAGGCCCCGAGGGCTGCTGCTTCTACTGCCTGACTTCAAACTTTACTTTGCAACAAGTTAAATTTGAATTTGTAGCAAAAACTCGCGGAAAAAAGACAGAATTTTTACGGCCCTCAAATATCAAAAAAAATATTTCTTTGTGTTTTCGCTACGAGATGAAATAGCTTTGGAATCTTTATATGATGTTTACTAAGCATAGATTATTGAGGAAGCATGCATCCCTTAGAAAATATGTATTTTGTATGTAATATCTGCTCCCAACCGTCTAGTCAACCAACGAGTCAGTGAGACTATAGTATCCCGAATTGGGGTTTGTTGTGATGCTGAAAGTAGTGCGGAGGAAAGAGATATGATGAAGAGGAAGGTGCCTGGAAGCAGATCTTTTCAGAAAACACGGCTAAATCCATTTCAAGCAAAGTTTCAATTCTGAACGGTGGTCTTACACCAGGGCGATACTGAGAGTATCTTTCACTCTGAAACATGCGGCAAGTATTCATATATTCTTTTAAATTAATAAGTTGTGAAATAACACAAATTCACGATATAAAATTTACTTACGCACGCTGGGATTCAAACCTGGGCGTGTATAACGAATGAACGGAGAAAGAAGTGTAAGAAGAATATATGACGCGAATGTGAATGGTACAGAAGTCGTGGACGGCCGAGGGAGACATGGCACGATCAAGTGAACCAGATACCAGAGTCGGAATAACAGAAGAGTATGTACGAGTGTGAATGAGGCAAGTAGTGTGTGCCAAGACCGAGTTGTTTGGTGGTCCGTACTCTCTGCCTAACCCTACGAGGAAATGGCGTGATGGTTAGTTAGTTAGTTTCTCTGTGGGACTCCTCCACAAGGACGACCTTTTGGCAACTTATTCTGCTCAGGCATCTACCTACATCCTCCACATATCAACGTGTTTACATTACAATTCTCAAATCTGAAATTCTTTTTTGTATGTTTGCTTTAGTATATGAAATAAAAATAAACACTTAGAATATTTTTTTCTCAAAAAGTTCAAATTCTTCCCACTGAGGTTTACCTGTGGGTCGGGTCTTCGAACTCTGATATGATTTCTTCATGAATTTTTCATTTCTAAACTCACCTCCAAACTTGTGGAAAGATCTCTTCTGTTACGAAAAAACTAACAAAGATACACGCTTTTACTAATAAACGTTTTTAAATTGTACACAACTTATAAACAACCATAAACAATTGTTTATCATTATTATAAAAAGTACTCACTTTGTGGTTTGTAATATTCAATAAACAATAACAATAAAAATAAACACCTATTTTGTGTAAAACCACGACTTTTAAATTAATTTATTTACGGACCGGTTTCGCTTTGCTCAAGCATCATCGGGGTACACGTTAATACTGAAATAGTTTTAAATTTAAAAATCGTGGTTTTACGAAAAAAATGTGTTTTATTGATTGATTGTTTATCAGTTGTGTAAAATTTAAAACACATTTATTAGTTAAGGCCATTATAGTGTATTTGTTTTAATTCAACAATAACATGAATGTTATTTTGCATCATTGAAAAATAAAATCAACAACTCACAATGAAAATTTGAAAAAGATACAGAAAACAAAAAAAAAGGTAAAGGTTGCAATGGAGAATCCAGATCCTCTAGGCTCATCGTGACTGGCGTCTCTATCAATTGAGCTATTGCAACCTAACTATGTTCCGTCATTTTTACCAATATCATTCTTCAATTACTAAGACTATCTTCAATATTTTTTTGGCTAATATGTAATGTAATTGCAAAGTTCTACCGGAATATTTGTATAATCCAGATGGTATTTTGGATAAACGAATCCAATTTTGGTTATGATTTGAGATTTTCACGGTCAAAAGTATTATGGTAATATGTATAATAATATAATCTTGTTATAAATGTAAGATGTTGAGTATTTTTCATGTCATGAAAATGTGCGTATAAAATCGCATTGCGACTGCTCTACTTTAAAAGATCCTTTCCACGTAGAGCTCTTCGCGATTTTCCAATGTTCTAAATTTTCTAGAACATCCTAGCCATCGACATTAAGGAATTTTCATTAAAAACCAAAAACGTTCCTGGAATAATAACTCGTTTATAAAAAAATGTGGTTTATACGAAAAGCCATTTGCCACCACGTGCCTATACATAAATACGAAATCCGTAGAAATAACACAAAGATTAATAGAGGTCGTGAAAAAAGCTTTTATTCGCCCATCGGTATACAAAGAGCTACCTGATGGAACTATTCCAAATAAATAAATGAGTATGTTATTCGTACGTCTGAGTGTGTTGTACAAATAAGGGCTAAACGAGTTTAAGATAAATAATCGCCCCTCACCGTTGAAATAATGATTTCTTTTTAAGTCTCGACGCGCGTCATGAGCATAAAAGGGCTATATTAGAAACCGCAGAAGACAAATTCGAAAAAATGTATCAGAAGATTGGAACGACACGTATTTCCAAATGACATTAAATTTTATATAACGATATATTTTTAGCACCTTGAATTATTGCCGCCCATGAAATAAAAGTCTGAACGATTCCAGAAACGGATTTAAATATATATACGTATAACATATAAAAAAAAACAAAGCAGGTGTTTTCACAAAAGTAAAATTTAAATACGTATTAAGCAAATCTGGGAACAGCTTCAGAGGCTTTACATACAAAAAGCAAACAACTCATTTGAATAAGCGTCGCTTTAAGTCTAAGATCGATTGGCAGTGAATTAATTCACCGTTTCCCGTTTATTAGTTTGTTTATCCTTAATAGAAATACAACTTTGAAAAAAGTGGTAAACAAAGAGCGTTTAAGCCGTAATTATATGTACAATTCGTACCCTTATCAAACACAACAAGTTGGCGACTTGATTGCTATGCACGATGAAAATGTATATGCTAATAGGCCCCTTCTCATCAACGGCGGCACGAAACCTTCGGAAATTTCCTAAGACCCGAAATTCCCTCAAATTTGACTTTCGCCCCCCGCAGCGGGCAATAAAGAATCCAGTGGCGTTCAAATAACACCCTTTTAATGGGGTGCCACTCAGACGTAATTAGCTATGGGTAATTTAGAATTCCCGACAAAAAATAATAATTCCACAGCGGCCTGGTATTAAACGAATCCCGCCTCTTCGCGACCCCTTTCTTCATTAAATTGTGCGCTGGAAAATCTACATAAGATTAGATCATAGAATAAAGAGGAACACTAGAAATGTGAAGTGGGCGTGTTTCTTGACCCAAAGGTTTGACAATTCTTTGCTTAATTTCATACGAAGTATTGTATTTTCATTTCTATCAAATGGGATGGTGACATACTAAATGGCAAGCTAAGTAAATGGGCACGAATCGAACGGTACGTCAGTGGCGGCATTGGTTCCATTCACATATATTTATTATGTTACATATTATATTATATTACATGGAAGGAATTTCTACTGTGTATTATCTATTCGCATGCTTAAATGCTAATCGACTCGGCTGAGGATGAATTTAGAAGAGGTATTTGATTAAATTAATAATTGAGAAGCTTTTGTTCTACAAAAAATAAGACAATAGCTTTTAAGTTACAATTAATAATACTTCCCAATTATTACTGAGCCATTTCCATGAAATATCACCTAAAGGTCGTTAAATAAATGATAAATACGTAACAAGTATAAGTCAAAAACTACGACAGGAAATTACAAAAATACGTGATAGTCCCCACCTACATTATCTTGAAGTTCGCACTTATTCCATTGACATACTTTCCGATAATCGATCAAGAAAGTTTAATCTGGTAATCCCATAAAGTGATTGCCTTTGTTTATAACTGATAAAAAACACCTAAAAAGAATAAAGCGGGTAATGAATAATAAAGTATCATCCCTGGACCCTTCATATTTCAAATAGGTTGTCCCCCAGAGGGCCCGCACAGGGAACGAGGGAAGAGCAGAGACGCGGATAAGGGTCCAAAACAAAACAAAACAAAAACAAAGAACACCCAACAGTCGACCCTGAGGGAACCCGTAACACTTTCACGAAATTCCGCAGCCCCGTTGCAGCGCCCTAACTCAACTTGGAACCATTTAATTATTCACCCTGCGAGAGCGGGGTGTGCTCGAGTGGGTTAATACCTGGAAAGTCTGCAAATCATCCCTGCGTTTAGAGAGAGACATTCCACCGAACTAACGGAGGAATTTGTGTCACTTAAGTCCACAACTTACAGCGTAACAAACCCGGAGATTTGAATTTATAACCATATTAAAGGGAAAATCTGTATTTCTCTCACAGAATCTCGATAACGGTGATTGTTAACGATAAGATTGCACGGCGTTTTCGGAATGTTTATCACAATAAATTAAAGGTCAAAACGTCCAACATGTTCCATGGAGTATTTAAAACCAGCTTTATTTAAAGTTTTTGCGGGTAAAGATATTATTAGTTGTACAAACAATTTGTCTACTTGGGTGTTTGTTAAAAAAGTGTACTTCTTCATATTAAACTCGATACATAATTCAGGTGTAAAGAAGGGAACACATAATGTTTTGAGCGACACCTCCGGAATTAATTAATTTTCATAAGGAGAGATTTAACCTCAAAGAATAATAAAAATGATTTAATATATTTGACTGTATAATAAGAAATACCGGGGTCTCATATTTTGTCGGAGTGTGTATCCAACAAGAACAAGTATAGCGTAGAATGCGTGCGAGAGAGTATATTATAATAATTGTGATTGACTGGACGTTTATTATTCAGACAGAAAGAATTGAAAATTTATGTGGAACATAATATAATACTCAGAGTGAACGTCACAAAGAAAATCAAAATTGACAAGTGAAGTACAGTTGGAGAACAGTTGAACAGTTGAAGAAAAAAAGAGAAATAAATTAAGTTGATTACCAAAATGAAACAATAATTTACTTTAAAAAACGTTTTTGATGACGAATAGTCGCGTAGAATACATAAACAGTACATGGCTGATATTTATAAAAGTATTTTTGTAAACAGCAATCTCCAGAGTAAAAGTTTCTTAGGTTTTAGACCCTTTGAAATTACCTTCAAAAAGCATTTTAAGTTTTAAATAGTTATCATATCTAATGACGATAGTAAAAAGAAAACATTATTGCAATAATAGGCAGACAGAAAGAGACGAATAATGTGTTAAAATGTGCCTTCCTTCTGAAGGGAAGGGTTTTAACGCAGCAGGAAGAAAAAAATATTTATGATTGTTGTAATTGTATACATGTTGTGGATTAAGAAGCAAATAAACTAAAGTATTGTTATATTTCACGAGCATAAAATTACATAAAAGTTTTCTTAATGCAACAATAGAGCCACATTTGCTTATATTTTGTTTTTATTGATTCGGATTCAATAATGGCAGTTAAATAGCCAGGGGCTTGAATCGTTTGATGCGGTGCAAAACCCATACAGCAGGCCAAATTCGTACAGCACTTATAATATTCATACGTTCAATTGAACAGTAGCGCTGTGACATACTACACGCCCGGGGCTAACTTTGTAAATTCTCTCTGCCTCGCTCTCCATCCACAGTCGTCATAATAAATCATGGCCACGCTAATGTATGTAAATACGATAATATTATATTATTATATTAACATAATATAATGGGTGTAGCACGAATGAGCGCCGCAGGCAAAAGTTTAACCATCTCTCCTCCAACTCAACAAATAAATAGTAGAATTGAACTAATTTTGAAATTGTTAATTTGATTATTAATATATTTATACAAACACGATATGGACGATATCTGACGGGTAGGACGCTCGGATAGCAGTCAGATGAATCGTGTTTAACATTTACAGCAGACACGGACTTATGCTTTTTCCAACACAAGTAAGTTGAGTGAAAACTTATTTTCAATAAGGTTAGTAGTGTCAGTTATCACCGCAAACATAAATATGTTTTATAATATACTCAAACGAAAGATGTGGAACAGAATTATCAGAAAAAGATTCCTGGGCTTGTATAAAAGTCAATAGATGTCGCACATTAAAATAAATTTATTTATGCATATAGACGTCCGGGGCCACGATTTAGCCACGATGCCCAGATGGTTGGTACACCACTGCACGTAACGATCGTGAAAGCACTTGAAATAATATATTTGTACACGTTCATATATTGCACATTCCTTTCAAGTGAAGCGTTTAGTGAATGCGGGGATTTAATAGCATGATGCATTAGGAACACGGATTACAGTCAGAGTTCATTTATGAACAGCCAAGAATATAAATGACTTCAACTCTGATTCGATTGGCGCCATTATTAGATTAAGAACGCTTTCTAAGAAGCAACTACGAAGGATTAATCTTACAAAAACACAAGTTAAATTACTGAATTTAAAACGTCTGAAATTTCTGTTGTTTGTTTTTGGGGTGTTATGCCGTGTTGCGCTAACTCCTTCTTTAGCCGACGTTTCGGACAGCGTTGCAGTGTCCATCATCAGGGCAGATCCGGTAGATCCGTAGATGTGTAAATTTTGGCTGTCGAGTTTGTGCTTATTTATTTGTGATGTCGCCACTTCCGTTGGCATTTCGCACTTGGACGGGCCCAGGCCACAAATAAATAAGCACAAACTCGACAACCAAAATTTACACATCTTCGGATCTACCGGATCTGCCCTGATGATGGACACTGCAACGCTGTCCGAAACATCGGCTAAAGAAGGAGTTAGCGCAACACGGCATAACACCCCAAAAACAAACAACAAAAATGCTTTTGGCCGTGAGAATCTAAAAACTTGTCTGAAATTTCGTTTCTAAGGATTTAAAATAGTGAGATAAGTATTTTTTATCGTCTCCATGGAATTTTTTTTTAGATTTAATAGTATATCTTTTTAGTTCTGTATTCTAAGTATTTTTTTTTTAAGATCAGAGTTATTAAACTTGATCCACCAGTAGAAAATGATTTTTAAGAATACTTACACAGATGTGACCAGATCTGATGAGGTATGTTCTTCTCTACTTTCCTCCTCCTCATCTCCTTTCCCTCGCCACTATATTCAGTCTCACAAAACACACCATTTGGAGATGCCATAGTCTCACTGGCTCCGGACGGTTGGAAAAAAAACTGTAATTTTTTAACTCGTATTTACAGTGGTTAGTTTATTCAGAATGATAGTAGGTTAAAAGAAGATCCAAATATCATTAAAATAGGAATACAAATTTATCTTTAACACTGTTACTAGTGCAGAAGACATGCCGGGAATGAGGTTTGGCAAACCAGGGTTCATCTCTTCTAAATTTTTGACGTATTTCCAAGCCTTTGACTAGACCGACCCTTTTATAGTATAATTATGCATATTACGCCAAGAATGACGTATAAAACATAACTTTTACCCAATACTCGATAGACAGCTTCCCTTGGTTCTTGTGCGGTGTTCACATAAAAAAGAAGTATATATATTTTAAAAAGTAGTATATATATTTTAAAAAGAAGTATATATATTTTAAAAAGAAGTATATATATTTTATTTCTACGTATAGCTGTCGTATAAATGTCAAAAAGAGTTAAAGAAGTTTCTAGTAATTTATTCCGGGCGACAAAAACCTTCCTTCAAAATTATCACGTTCTATTGAAAGAGTTGATGCTAAATTTTCAAAATAAATTTAAATAAATATGATTTGATTTTACCAACGTTTTGTAAAATTTTATTCCATTTCTAAATTTAATATTTTATTCGGTTTAGTATTTTTTTCTCAAAAAACTTTCTAAATATCAAATAAAACTTTCAGGGAACTAAATTTGCGACACCATGATAAAAATATCAGAGAAAAGTGTCGGAGAGGAGGGTCAGGGTAAGAGATCAGTTAACATAGTAAACATCTTTTTCCCATTGCAGATTCATTCTCCTCAAAATTCCTCTGCATCTGATTGAAAAGGGTAATGAAGTAAGTCAAAATCTAAAATCAAGGCGCACAGTTTACGACCGCGCTGTGAAAGCGGGTTCCATATAGCATCAGGCCATCACACACGTCAAGTTAAACTAATTTATAATTACAAGAACATGCCCTAATTCTGAAGGCGTGATATACAGCGCTGTCACTTACTACGCGATTATATTACTCTTTTAAGTGCGTCGTAAAGCAAGACGGGTATACGTATACGTGCGTATACGCTGGAAGAGCGAGTAAACGTATCAAAATTGACTAAATATGCAAAAAAGGCTTAAAAAATTCTACTTTGCACGTAAAATGTTATGGATTTTATGAAAATTGAGAAGCCATCAAAGGCACAAAAATTATTATTCATGATTTGTTTTGAAAATAAGGTTACACACCAGTGTTGTAAAGATTAAAAGCTCGGCGGATGGTAAAGTAAACGGAAATTATCAGACTCTTCGAGGTTAAAACAACAAATATTTAAAAAATAAACTATCAAATGTGGTCTGCGAATTTTATTTCATCGCTGAAGGTTTTTATAAGTAATATTTATTCCTTATTGAAGGTAAGTTATTTTTGGTAGGTGGGAAAATTGAACGTAATCAAAAATACTAATTTCGATTGTGTGTCTGTTTGTACCTCTTACTCAATAAGCTGTAAAACTCGGATTTGCTTCGAATTTAAATGTACATAATTTAAAATGTATTATATTTTTTATGCATGGCACAAAGGATAACAAATTATTATAGGAAATAATTACTCACCTGAAATATCCATACAAAATTGAAAATAGTAATTGTTACTAATAATAATTTATGATCATTTTAAAAATTTAAACCAGATTGTAATAAAGCGATATGTCGATAAACTAATAATTATATTTTTACATAAAACTATTTTACTTGCCATTTTCCATGCTATCCGATTTGTGACGGTTCTGCGCTAGTTTATGAATAAAAACCAATTACCCTCCTAACGGTACTATTTTTGATTTAATATTTTATATATCGCCGTAGATTGGATCTTTTATATGACAGTTTGTCGTGGGTTTGAGTCTCGAATTAAAAATGTGTCATCTTTTACAAAAACGATTTTTGAAATATTTATAAATCAAAAGGACGTAAATATTTAGATATATTTCAATCGTAGATCAAACTTTTTTTTTGATTCGAATAAATTCTAAATATACAAACCACCTAACTGACTATATAGTAATAACACTTATTTTTTGATTCGAATAAATTCTAAATATACAAACCACCTAACTGACTATATAGTAATAACACTTATTTTTTGATTCAAATAAATTCTAAATATACAAACCACCTAACTGACTATATAGTAATAACACTTATTTTTTTATTCGAATAAATTCTAAATATACAAACCACCTAACTGACTATATAGTAATAACACTTATTTTTTGATTCGAATAAATTCTAAATATACAAACCACCTAACTGACTATATAGTAATAACACTTATTTTTATTAATTTATGGAACATTTTGGGAGGTGGGTTTGGGTACCGCTGCCACGGGAAACATTTATTGGATAACCAATATCTCTGTCATAGGTCATCCCAAGTGGTTCGCTACGCTTGGTGATTTTTAGCAGAGGTGAGGTATTGAGGTGATGCGCCTTTCCACCAGCTGGGTAGCGTGCCAGATCGATAGAGGCTCATTTGGAGAGACCCTTTGATCTCTCCAACTGATCTCTCGACACCTCGCCTTGCGCTGCAGCGGGAGTGATACATGTATACGTCGCTCCTGGACACACTGATTCCTACCCACCCCTCATAGCTTTTTCCTTCCCAGAACGTCCTCTCCTTAAAAAGACCCTCCACACAGCATCCACAAAGATGGATAGGCTCTGAGGGAAATTATTTTCCTCAGGGCCTCATGTGCGTAGTAAATGTAAAAAAAAAATCTATAATTTTCATTTTCAATCATTGACGACAATATAAACTACTTTCAAACGAAAAATGTGAAACAGAAAAATCAGAAAAACGATGCGATCTAGGAATTGAACCCAGGAACTCAGCCTTGCCAGGGCTTCATAGAGTCGTTTATATCGTCTTCAATGATTAAAATGTAATAATACTTTTCGCAGACTTTAAAAGTTCTCCACAAAATGTCGTCATAAAAACTCGAGGAAGTTTTTTCATTAAGCACGAATGTATTTTCTTGATATAAACCGCGGAATTATGTTTAAAATAAAGCAAGTATAGACGTTGTTAGCGTGTAGTTAGGAAAGGCCAATGTATACTCGCGTGTAATGCGAGCTGTGCACAAGGGCGGACCAAACAAGAGGCGGCGTCTTGAGATGGACTTTACACCGACCGCCACTCGAATCGACGGTCTTTATTATTGATTTATACGTATAACAATAAAATAATACTAACAAATCTAAACAAAACGTGAAACAGAACAAGACACAGAAATAAAAAGATAACGGTCTCAACTGGGAATCGAACCCAGGGTTTCTGTCTTGACTCGACCATTGGGACCTAACTATTATACGTCAATTTTAATAATTATTATTTACACAGATTTAGGAAAAGAGATTAAAAGAATTTGGCATTTTCAGACTATAAAAATATTACCATTTTTTATTTTGGCTACTGGAATTTTTCCTAGCTCTCTCATTCAAAATTCAGGATACGAAAGATTTTTTAAATATTTATATTGAGGGATCAGTAGGATTTATAGGTCCAGTTAGAAGTTGGTGAATTATTGTTCCATTTGATCTCTTGTGATTTGACTTGTTGTTCTTGTATTGTTTTGTATTTATTATGCTTATATAATGCACTTGCTTAGAGTGGATTGACTAGATGATCATTTGTGGAAAAGTGTGTGGAAGAGTGTAGTTTTTCCTGTGGTGAAGATTTAACCGGAAATAATATATCGGAAATAATATTTTAACAATTTACTACTTATATTATCTTGCAACTAATTTTTCTCAAATTTTTGGCAGCTATCTTTTTTAATGATCACAATGTTCTAAAGAATTGGTTTGTAACCTAGATAGTATCTCGGATCAACATATCCGATTTTTTTATATGGGATACCTATTGACTTATCTAAAAATCTAAAAGAAAATTCATCTTTTATTGGTAAATATGATAAAAATAATTAGGTTAGGTAGATTGTTGTATTTACATAATAAAACCATTATTTTCTCTAATGTCAGTTTTTTGACATAGTACCACCTGGTATAAGACGACCCATTTGAAACAAAACAACAATAAAGATACGTTTAAAAATATTGGCAGTGCTTTCACATGATGGCATTAGCCTGTACGGCGTTTATTCACCGCTAACAAATGATCTCGACATCTTGTTACAGATTTCTCGCTCATGCAAAATTATATACGCGGTTGATATTTTTGAGAGACTTTCTAACTGAGGGCGGCAATATCACTGGCAGCGGCCCTGTTGGCAAGTACCATGTTAACGCAAAAATAAGAGCCTTTATGCTTTTGAAAAGGGAACAGGCCATAAAAGGAACTAGGGGGAAGCCTACAAATCACGGCCTAATCAATGAACCTCCTCCCTCTCTCCAGCCTTCACCCAAATAACACGGAGAATGTGATCTCTGAAGAAACGTGAAACATTCTTCATGTTACGTGATTTCGCGTCAAATTGAACAATAAATAGTACGTTTAAAATTACGTGCGCCCGATAGAGGATTGAATTCATATTTTTTAATAAAATACGCAGGTTCATTATTCAAAGAGAACTTGGTATATAATTTCATCATATATTTTTTCAACAAAGCTCCACAAATAGATCTTAATTATAATTGTTAGAACTGAGGATAAAGGTTAAGTTATTTCGTAAGACGAACGCTGTAAGGGGGAAATCAATGAATTAATTATTACCTAAAATGAGTATCCTATTCTCATTTTTAAGCTAAAATTTTAATTTAGTTAAACGACAAAAAAATTTTGAATCATTTATTTTTTCAAACGTTAAAATTAAAGAAGATAATAATTTCAGTGTTCTTTGAAAACACGGTCGATTAAAGTTAAGTTAGCTTCGCTCAAGTACCAGCTTCTAAAACTGCAACCGTTATACCTAATATTTCAGAAGTTGGTGGTTGAATTTAGCAAGACACCGATGCTAATGTCGTCATAAAAATGTCGCCATCCGCGACATATATATATCTAAAATTATTCGGTACATTGCGCATTCGTTCTGGCGTCCTTTTCGCTGCAACCAGAGACATAAACCAAGTAAGGAGACTTAAGTAGATTTTATGATAACTGTTATCGGATATGTATACATTTTAAATGCCGCTATTTCTACGCAGCCATCTTCGAACGAGAAGTCAGTGTGAACTCTCCGAATTAAATATAGACCAAGAAACAAGAAAAGCGCTTTTTTGTTGTTTGTTTTTGGGGTGTTATGCCGTGTTGCGCTAACTCCTACTTTAGCCGACGTTTCGGACAGCGTTGCAGTGTCCATCATCAGGGCAGATCCGGTAGATCCGAAGATGTGTCACATCTTCGGATCTACTGCAACGCTGTCCGAAACGTCGGCTAAAGAAGGAGTTAGCGCAACACGGCATAACACCCCAAAAACAAACAACAAAAATGCTTTTGGCCGTGAAAATCTAAAAACTTACAAGAAAAGCGCTGAATATAAAATACGCCTCTGCCTCGTCAGCAGACAGTAGCGAAGTCTGAATATGGAGTCCATAAGTTCCATCTTAAATGACATGCTCTTCCCACTAATTTTCTCGAATTTCATGTAAAAAGCTTTAAAATAGATTACGGAGTATTCCAATAGGCAAAATGTCGTAAAATTTGTTAATTTGTACCATTCTTTGACATAAAAAATATCAGTTTAACAAGTTTATTTGTAGAACTCCATTTCAATCAAAAGTATTTATTTTATATATCCAAAAATATTATAATTCAATTTATAAAAAACAGTTTATTTATAAACAAGTTCTGCTGCGTAATTATTACTACGCATGACAGCTGTTTTGCCTTCTGAAGCTAGATTGATAATGCCATACACAGTAGAACTTGTGTATTAATAAACTTTTTTGTTAAATTGAATAAGAATATTATTGGATATAAAAAAAAACTTATAAATGAGGTACTATCTGGTATATAAGAAGAGTATCAACAATCTAAAAGTGACAGAAATGCTAGAAAACAAAAGGAATCAAACCCGAAACCTGCAAACATAAAATCAAAAGCATAAACCATTATGATAGGAAAACGATATTTTTTTCAAGTAGTAAAAAATCTAGAATCCTAATCTGAACTTAATAAGATAAGTTCAGGTTCTTCTGCAGAAGGGCAGCATATGGTCTTCGTTTAAAATCCATTGAAAGATCCGGTCGAAGATTAGATAAAATTTTCAAAAAAAGGATTACTCATGACAGCGTAAATGACATTGACACAAATTGCGATCTTATTGTTGTACACATTTCTTGCATCACCTTCAGACATCTGAACTCAGAGCTCTTTCATTTTACTCCTGCTTGCTGGTGCAACCCAATCAATCTGAAGTATGTAACCAGCTTCTCGAGTGACTTCTTGTCCTGACCAAGGATTCAAAAGGATCAATGTCTACTCTTCCATGATGTGGTCAGAGGTGGCTATCCCTTGAACCCCGAGGAATGTAAATAGACTAAATTGTGTAAAGACAGAGATTAGAATAAATAAAACGTAGGGATGTACCTTTACCCTTTCGACCCTTTTTCCAATGTCGGGTAAACTTTATACGCAGGATTAAGCCATTGTAATTCTGCAGTTTGAACTAGGATCAGGGTTTAGCTTTCAATGAACAAGTGGATCTCGGAATGAGATCTGAGTATATATGAGATATTTCTTCAAAGGTCGGCTTATACAAGTGAGAGAATATGTAAAGTCATAATTTTATGCAAACAAAAACGTTCGTTCAATTTACAGTCTCGCGTCGCCCGGTCATTGAAGCGAGCGAAAGCTTTGTTGAAATGAATTATGTACCTAAATACATATAGAAAGTGGTATAATAAACATACAATATATTAAAGTGGTTGTGTAGGGCGTATCATACACAACCGCCGATATAGAAAACATAATACACAAGTAGCACATACGATAATTTAACGTTCGGTGGCATTTTCAAACACAAAACAAATCATGTTTCCTTAAGCTCACTTCATTTAAACAGTACAGAATCTTCGTTCTCAATGAAATTAATGTAAAAAAATAGTGTAATTTGCTCATAAATAATATACTAGTTCATACGTGTAGATCTGCTTAGTTCAAGATCCCAAAGTAAAAACCTCCCAAATCGGCACTATTCGGTTATGTTCATAATATCGCGGCAAAGTGAAGTTAAAGTTCCCAGAAAACGTGACGCAATAAAAATAAAATACAGCAGCATCGCGCCATTAACGCGAATTGGCGCAGATGAATAAGAATCCGGATATCGTTACAGCGACTATTCAATAAGTGCCGCAATGGATTTCAATGACCATTGTGGGAGAAGGGCCAATCCTTGCCGATGTAGATAGATTCATAAATCTAGGCATTCCAGATGAGCGGAAGGGGTTGGAAAGGGGTGGGACGAGGTGCACGCGGGAGGCTAGGAGGTTTATCGGACCGAGGTATAGGAATCAGGACCTGCTTTAGCGGAATCGACAAAGACAGCGAGGAACTTTATTTCATGCTTAGCACTATTATTTGCTTCGACCGCAGACAAAATCAAGAGGAGTGGACTATTATTTACTAGCGACTCCCCTTTTGGCAATATTTCAATTTATCGAGTTTATTAATGGTGCAGTTTGTATGTTTGGTAATGTATTCGGAGAAAAACAATAACTAAAATTCTTCGCAAAAACAAAAGAAACCCTTTTCACCATCCCAATTTTCGTATTTGTTATTACGTGCTGCGTTGGTTATAAGTATTCAGCAAATAAGATACTTTAGGCGACATAATACTCTAATATCGGGGCTTTTCTCGACGTCCACATTTTAATTATTTCTGATAAACGTATTACTAAAATCTCAAATGTTTCTAGAGGGATCCTAACTAATAATTTAAATAAACCCCACGGAAAGATCGATGTCCTTGGCCTGCTAAGGCAAAGTCGGCCGTAAGTCCGTCCATTACGCCGGGCCGCGCGACTAATATTGTTTTTACACGAATTCATCACTTATTTCGTTAAGATTCCCACTTTATTTTAGAGATTTTATAGGGTAAATTTAGCCGAAGGTCTTTCCAATATACCACGGCTGCTTCACTTACGACTTTAAGATTCTGGCTTTATTTTAGTCTTACCTTAAATCTATTTCTCTAAAACATATCCTTATATTTTTTTCACGATTAAAATATAATTTTTTTTTATATCCATATCGTATGCTAAACTCGGTAGCCAGATCCTCTAAAATTCACAAAATTACCATGCAACTTGATTCAAATCCACGTTATTTGAGACCAATCTAAAATCCATATCAATCGATTGTCCAATTGACCTATCATTCTATAAACCAAGTATAAGCAAACCCACTTCCCATGTATTCAAAATACTACTGGCCGTACGAGTAAGAAGCAGAATAGACGTTACCGGATGAAGGAAACGATTACAGCGGAGTGAGGACCAGATCCAGCGTCCAGCGAGAACCGCAGACGGTTACGTTGTGCGGTTACTGTATAGGATCTAACGCGGGGTCGGTTGAACCGCTAGCCGAATCCGCAATCATGGGGAAATGTTACCC
The DNA here is from genome assembly GCF_061612785.1 of Hesperophylax consimilis. NCBI lineage: Eukaryota > Metazoa > Arthropoda > Insecta > Trichoptera > Limnephilidae > Hesperophylax > Hesperophylax consimilis. The sequence goes on from NC_142850.1 coordinate 33,112,065, forward strand.
CGCCAGACGCTTTCCGCTACTCGGTGTTGCTGAGCTAGACAAGATGACCGAATGCAGGGACTGCTCTCGCTTTAAGTGAAGAGAAACAGATGGCGGTTTGAGATTAATTAAAATAGCATCTAATTTAGTTTAAAAAACAAAAATATTACTATTTTGTTGTTTCTTATAAGTTATCTGCGACATACAATCCTTGAAAAAACAAACAATATTAATAAAATTCTATAAATGAGCAAATATTTGTGTCTATTTAATTTTCAATTTCGTACTTATTTCATCCGTAAATACAGTATTTCCAGCTGTTATTTGATTAATTATTAACAGCTAGTATATTAAAAATAGATTAAATAATTGTCTAGCTTTGTAAAGCATAAAAAAATAGTTATATTTTGTCGTGAAAAATACAATAAGAAAGTTCCTAATCCGTTTCATCATTTTTCACGGCTGGAGTGATTATTTTGGTGATGTCAAAACGATTGAAATAAATTCCACGTATTGCCTCTAAAAATATGACCTCAACCTATATCATTAATTTTATGGTTTATTTCATCTACCTCAAGGGCACAAAAGCAGATTATTATTTTAATAGCTGGGTACTTTAAAAAATATTATATGTAAATATATGGAATCTCATGAATTTAATTAACGAAGCTCGTATAATTATTTCACTAACCTCCTTTTTGCAATGAGTAAATATTTATGTTATCCTAGTGAAGTTTACGGCCCCAAGTAAGAGTTCAAAGATGGTTTGAAAAGGAAATATTTATGTAAATTCGAATTTTAGAGGGAGCGCGCTAATATTAAAAAACGATAACAATAAAACGAAAATGATGAAAATATTTAACGAAACACGATTCGTTTAAAATAGAGCAAAACTCTCTAGACAAATGCTTAAGTTGCATTTTGAGATACACCGTGATTTTTTCATGCCTATAACATATTAAATAACAGAACTGAAGGTGTTTTTAATAGTTTTCGGAGCTTACTTTGCAATTTTTTTCTATCGGAAGAATTTCATATAGTTAATGTTTCGGCATAACAAATGTAATGATAATCTTCAAAACTATTTTTTTTAAACTTAAAAGATTTAAAAATTTAAAGAGTTAAAGAGAAACTTGTTATAAATCGGTGGAAATTGGGAATACGGGGGCTTAATTAGTAGGTAAGCCGGTAGAAATGTGCATAAAAACTCTAACAAAAAGGCTCAAGGATTAAACATTTTATTTTTATCGTCTTACAAAGTACAATTGTTACAATTCACGCAAGCCTTTATGCACCGATATTTAATTGTTTCATTCGTTCGGCAAAGGGCGCAGACTTCCCGTTCAAATTAGACCTGAAAAACTTTTTCGACCAAGTCAGCCTGACCGTAATTTGTAGTAAAGGAAACACTGAATACATTGCACTCGTACAAAAAAGTTCATTTACTGGCGGGAAGGGAATTGCTCCCACTTGGATACTGCGTAAACAAGGCTTTTATGGAGTACACTTGGTAAATATAAGAAAAATAACAAGAAAAATTGATCTTCCAATGCGCAGCGATCAAACCTGCCAAAGGACGATTTACAAGAAAATGTGTAGCAATTTGTTTCGTTCGTCAACTATATTGTATATTAGATGGCTTTTCTTCTGACCATAGACTTACGAGTATATATTTGCTCATTGAATGAGTTTAGTTTCTGTTTTAATCGGCCGTTTGGCATTTCGTCGGTTTGTAATTTGTTTGTACGTTCCTTATACGATTCAGAAATTCTGCTTCATCCACTTTTTATTCAAGCAAGCCTTACTTTGACTACATATATGGCTAACTTTGATTGGTGGCTAAGTTGACTGAGCTTTTCAATATTACATACATACCTGCCTGAAAAAAGTTTTAAAAAAAGAATTTTCATTGAGATAGTGACGTTTCATTGGAGAAATTAAAATTTTAAAAAAATATGTAAAAATTTGTTTAAAATTAAGTAGGTAGGTATTTAAAAACATACTTGTAAAACTAATGTTTCTGAGGTCATTTTGGTTTCGATTTATTAAATAAGATAAAATTAGAAGGACAGTGTTTTGGACTAAGTCTATTGTTCACAGAGCTAATAGTATATGTATTTCTAGATAAAGTAGTCCCAGAAGGAGCTAATTTTACTCCGAGAAAAGAAGTAGATAGTTTCCATAGGCACCTATTGTTATTTGGTTATAATAAAAAATCTCATGATTTTTTCAGCGTATCAAAAATCTCCACGGAGTAATTGAATACAAAAACAGGCATTAATCATTTGCGCCCACCTATTTTTGGATATTCTTTATACCACGGCAGGATTTATAAATCTCCCAGAGTCATACGACGATACGAGCCGAGTTCAGAAAGGATAAAATATGAGACGCTTCTGCAAGTCTGTTTTGGTGGTCCCTTTGATACTATTCCTTTAAAAATATGAGGCTATTCTCTCTACTATTAACACTGCCATTTTATAATACAAGATAACATACACTATTTAGGTAATGAATAATTGGTGCAGGCTTCAGACTGTGTCCTTATAATGAAAGGAGTTAGTACATTCTAACGGTATTTACTTGCTAAGTTGACAGCTTGTTTACAAGTTTTTTTTTCTATAATTAATACTTGTGGACCCCGCAATGAATCGCTATTGAATACTTGTTTCTCGGGCGTCTCCGACTGCCTCCACCATTCACTACTGTATACCACAATGTTACTGTTAAAAAACTACATTACATCGATTTTAATTCGACTCCGTATCTAATTCCAGTGCAGAGATATTCCTCGGGCGCCCCACTACTATTCAAATCACTATCTAAACACTCCTGGCACTAGTAAGAAGACATTTTCAGCGATATTGTTTGATTACTTTTCGCGTTTTGCGAGTAAAATTTTAATTTATTAAGATTGACATGTGCCATATTGCGAACTTTGCTATTCAAAAGATTTTTTTTCTTATCGATGTATTTATTGATGCCTCCAATTTGTTCGTCAATGTTTTAAGATTGTGCGAAATGTTCTCAATTAAAAATGTCGTAAATTTGTAAATAGTTTTAATTAACATAATTATGAAATTGTATTGACTTGACTTCTAATCTTACTAAAAAAACGATTCGCTTCCTTCAGGGTAGACCTTTTTAAACTGTTTAATGTTCCACCTACATAAAAAAAATTACTTTTCAAGGAGTCTATTCCAGATTAAGTAATGTTTTTTTTTCTTTAATTAACATTTCAACGAAGGCCTTCCAGAATTGCGTATTTTCTTTGGTCTATCTAAATCTACGTCGACAATATAATAAATTACGCAAATTCATAAACGCCCAACGAAAAACCAAGAATACAGGCTCTTCAGCAGTAATGATCCCAGGGGATTTATCAACATAAAAACACGATCCTACAAGGGTAAATGATTAATGCAGATTCGCTGATTAGGTGGAATTAAAAAAATAGAGTTAATTTATGTAAAGTCATGCAATTTACAGCGGGCCAAGGCAAACATTCCCGGATCGCAGAATGGTAGAGAGTATCATAATTTCCTCCGGGGAACTCAACAACTGAACAGTTTTCTCATTACGGATTTTAAAAAGTTAATATTCATGAATCAGACGGGTTGAATTTCAGTTTTAGCGCTTAGATGATAAACACATCCCTTACAGGGAACAGGACGAAATCTGAAATGCTTATGTGGGGCGAAATTTGAAACGTATAATTAATTTTGAAACAGGATTGATAAAGTTTATGGAACTTCTGCGATAAATAAGCCTAGAAAATGGGTTTCGTACGCCAAAAATATTGTTGTTAATTGCTAAGAGAATGAGGTTAATTAAAAATAATGTGTTATTCCGAAGGAGTTAATTATGAGCTTGGAGGAAAACAAGTTTTTCTCAAAAAGCTTTTACCGCGACACTAAAAGAAATAAACTCGTATCCGTGTTTGTGTATAAAGCATGGAAAATGGTTATAAAATCATGAACAAACTAGCTGTAAACTTACTAACTAACCATATCTACCATATGTATTACTCACTGCCCAGAATACTTATGGATGGAATTAATCATACCGAGTCAGTGGTCATCTTTGATTTATCACTTAACAAATAAAAAATATTGTTACTGAGGCAGTTTAGTTATGTATAATGAATATTTACTGTATTAATATATAATTTTTACAGTTCATATGTAAAAGCCCCTAAAAAGAGCTGAAATAAATAATCTTAATTTTACATAGGACGGATAGTCCTACATCCATGCTTTAATACATACTCCTTGCTTTATCGTTTACTCGTTTATACTTTTATAATTATTAAACCGACTTTCGTCAAGGTTATTTTACACAGTGGGAAATTTGTACCAGCTAAGCTAGTGCAAGAAGCTTGTTCTCAGAAATTTAATTCAACAATAATGATACACAACAACAACAAAAATTGCAGAATAATAACATAAAAACCAACATCCATGTTGAAAAAATATATTCGAATCTAGAATCTGATTTACTCGATCGTTCCATGTTTTCCTGCATCGTCTCGAAGTCTTTGACGATGAAAAATCGTACGAAATCCACTGAAAGTTAGGAAATTAGTAAAAAAATTACATTCAAATGAAGAATCATTAACTGCAATGTCATTAAATCATACACAGTTTAATAACAGTTTCAGCAGTTAGTTAGTAGTTTCAGAAAGGGCTAAAGTTCTCCTGATTTCAGATTACCGATGGAAGATCGAGAGCAGCCTAGTACTCAACCAAGACCATAGGACGGAAGACTTCGCTCAAGGCGTCCTGAAGGTCCCTCCCAGAGAAACAGAAATACGTAAGATAAAGTATTTAAAATCCTGTCTTTTGTTGTTGAATTTAGAATTTAAAATCGTGTTAAAGTGAAATATTTTAGTATATTAAAGTATAAGTGGATAAACGGGTCTTTAAAACACGCGCGATTTTTCGAGCACGACGGCGTAGCCGAGTGCTCGAAATAAAGCAAGTGCTTTAAAGACCAGTTATCCACGAATACTTTACGCTATTTTTTTATTGGTACACTTTGAAAACATAAATATTGATATTATTATTAAAAATTTGGAAATAAGAACTATTAATGAATTCGTGATGTGACATCACAATATCTTGTTGTCATGGAAATGAAAAACACAAACATTAATTTGCAATATGTCACATAAGATTTATAGTTGGATTTATAGTTAAAAGTTGACATTTAGACTTCACATTTTGTTGATTTGTTGATGTTGCCATGGTAACTTTAAAAAACGCGCGTTCCATAAAGTGCGATTTAAACACGCTAGAGCGTACTTTAAATGAGTAAAAAAGGGAACCAATAAAAAAATCTTATTTATTTGTTTGTATAGCATCACTTGTGATAATGATGTATTGTAATTTTTGGTAGCCTAGGGTTTTAGATTGGGTCGGGGAGGGTGTGATGTTTGGTAATAAGTTGGGTTTTCAAGCGATAGATGGCACCAGTCATAAAGCTTACTTCAGAGTCCGACAGATGTCGCTAGAGTGTAGCAATTGCCTGTGGGATATTATTGCCCGACAACAAGCTTCTAGAAACAGAGAATTACCAACCCTCGGGTAATAAACAGCGTAGCTAAATCCAGACTTAATTATTGTAACGTAAATAAACGCAATTATTGTAAAGAACCTTTTAATTATCAAAGAGTTCCCAACACACTAAATCTGCAAGTAAAGGCAGAGATATAACAGTTTGATAACACAGTTATTGAACCAAAATATGTAAGTTGATAATTTCGTAACTTTTTAATGTATTCTTTTAAGTAAATTTCCATTTTTAATTTTTAAGAGACAATTTTTGTTTTTTATGCTTAGCACAAAGGGTAACATGTTATTTTTAAGCATCAATTATTAGCCTGAAACACTTATATAATTTGAAAAAAATCTTCCGAGTAAAAATACATGCTGCCGACGGGAATTGAACCCACAGGTTTCTGATTTGACAGTCAGGTAGCGCGATCGGTAGAACACCAGATCGGTTATATAGATGTTTCAAGTTATATAGGTGTTCCAGGCTAATAATTAATATACCTATATATAATAGTTTATTTCAGAGCATTTTTAATGAGACCGTGATAACAATCACATAAATTTGTGATAACAGTAACTTAAATCGAGTTAATTTAAAAGGCAGAGTCGTTTGTTATTCAAATATGTAAGGTGGGGTGGACTAGAGTCTAGCAGAGTCGTGTCGTTTAATAAACATTTCATTCACTCATTGTAACCCTTTGAAACATTTATGTAGGCAGATGAAATGCTAAACTTACGTAAGCCCTGTACGTAATACCCCTCCAGAAGCGCTTGTAACATGTTAGCGGCACTAAGGCGAGAAAATTGTTGGCTATTCAATTCCGTGTCGGCGGAATTAACATGGAGAGCAACGCTAAGAATCTCCAAGCCCGATAGCTCAGGCAACGCTGCTGTAGCAAGCACTCAACATTAGTCAGTAGTCACTAGTCACTAGTCAGTTAGTACTAGTTAGTTAGTTACACTGATCCGCTTAGGCAACAAACACTTTGTGCAGACCTAGTTATTATATTCCTAGTCCGTGAATAACGACGGAGGTAAATATTAATGTAATTCTTTCATTCAATACTGTAGGCAAAACATACGCAGCATTGGAACCTCTCTCTATCTGCACTACAAGGATTGCTATGTCAGCTTAAAATTATTTATAAACTGCTCATTCATAGAAGGCGTTAATTTAATTATTTTAGGAAAAAAAACATCCTTGCAAGTTATGCTTCAAAATATTAAGGCGATGCCATACGTAGTAATGCAAAATCATGTGTTTTTGGTTTGAAAATTTAGTCGCCTAGAAATGTTTCAGATGCTTTCATTAAATACTGCGAGTAGAATACATTCTGGCCTTTGAAATAATCGATTATTTTTTATGTAAGTCTTTTTATAAGCCCAGAAAAAAATAATGTATAGGCCTCTGAAAACTGCTTTAAAGTTCGATATCTCCTACTTATGAACCCATTTTTGGTTATGATTTTATTGTATAATGGGGAAAATTAAGTTATTTATAAAATGATCGGAAAAAAATTACATATTTATGCCTGAACATCCACAAAATAAAATAAAAGGCACTTTTTGGCCTTTTTTTTCTTGCATAAATCAAAACAGGCGGATGGTGTTAAGCGGGAATTTAAACCTTTTCGCCATCTACGTAAGGATTGTTATTGATAGAGGCTCAATTTAAAATAGTTCATGACGTAGTGCATCGCCTTAAGATGAATAGGTATCATGTGTTTGTGCCTGTACGTACAATAGGTATTCGAATATGAATCAATAGTTTTGTCCATATAAAAGTTCGACTCTTTTAAATACAAATACAATATAGTATAAGTGATTCAATCCAACATTGCTTTTATATGCCTTTCTTGAAACAATTGATTTTTTATACGGATAAAACAATTTACTCGTATTCATTTACAATGACTTGCAAAATGTGTGTTTTTCTTTTAAATAATTACGTTAGCACAATCTATGAATGATCGCTATGATCAGTTTATAAATAATTTGGATCATTGCCTTTCAAAAACAAATATTGTTAATTTCAAAAACGTCAGATTTTATCCTTCGAATGAACACCAATAGTAAACTTGAAAAATTACGATATCTGTTAAAAAAATTTACCAAAAAAAAACCCAAAATTTCAAATATATTTTTTAAAATTATTCATTATTTAATTCAAATATAATAATATTGGTAAAAACTTAATAGCCATAGATGGCGTTAATGAATTTATTTTTATTAAAATACGCTTTTTTTAAGGTATTGCTTTACAATATCAAGACAAATTATTTGTGTGCGCCCGTACATAAGCAATATGAATATGAATAATTCGTCTTATCTGTAAAAAAACTCAATTCTTTCAAGAAAATCATGCAAATACAATATTGGATTGAACCATCGATACAGTGTTGTATTTGTATGCTTTTTCGAAAGAATTGAGCTTTTAAATGAACAAAACTATTTATTCATATTGCGTTAGTACGGGCGCAAACAAATAATTTATCTTAATATTGTAAAGCAACACAATGCAAAAATCTATTTTAATAAAATAAATTAATTAACGCCATCTATGAACACGTAGAATATAAAGAGTGTCGCGTTTAACCTTAAGAGTGCTTGACTGGATTGTTACCACAGTCAGTTCCAATTTTAAAAATAACACTTATACAAAGAAATTCAATTCTTTGAGTTCATTGAACCGGAGTTACAGACGGAATAACAACCTGATATATTTTATTATTATTTTGTGACGTCAAACCAGAACTGGTGAAAAATTCTTTCGAAAATGTAATTGGAATCTATTGAAAATATGCTGCTTTTTGGTAATGTTTGCAAATAATGTCCCTTGTCTGGAAAAACTACTCCAAACAAGCCTGCTTACTGTTGTTTATGAACAATAATAATTTTCGCGCGGATTTAACATTTTGCTTTTTTTAAAAAAAAAAAAGAGAAATGTATTCAACAACCATTGGTGTTACCTCCGGGGCATAATTAAATAAACGAACAATGCCGCCAGGATGGTACTACCACATGATAAGGGTCTAATTACACTAAATCATAATAAAACCAGGCGTATAAAAATAACATTAAAAAATCCTCGCCATTTGGGGGATTAGCAGCGGACTCTAATCATTTGCGAATAAATAAATGACAATTAAATAATTGTAATTAATATTTTTTAAATGGCTTAGCGCGAAGCGGTAATAGAATCATATTACTGTGAATTGGTTCAAAAGTTTCCATCCCAAAAGCACTAATAAATGCTTCTCCATTTAATATGCAAATAGGTGTAAAAAGCTAATCAACGCCACTGAACTCAATAAAATGGTTAAAAGATCAAGATTTTTGATATTAGTATTGTTTATAAATACATTAGTAGCTTTGCATTAATAGTATGAATATAATTGTATAAATATAAGTGTATAATTAAGTATGTTATGTGCCTTTGAGTGTGTGTATGTCTATGAGTTGGCGGTGCTATATCTAAATCTATTTTCTATGTCGTGGCTTCTCGGTAGTATATGTGTAGTGTTATAATTAATGTATGAAATTGACCTGTTGTAAAACTGATTTGGCAATTTAGCGGGTGCTTTTAATGAAGAATAAAAAAAAAATCAAAATTATATTGATGTATGCAGATTGTAGGTCCCATAATATTTCATCAAAATAGAAATATTATGATGTATTTTACTCTTACTTACATAGGATTCGTCTCTTGCAACAGTCATTTATTTTGGCGAGTGGATAACTTGAATTGGACATACCTGCAACAGAAAAGAAAACAACTTGTTAGGGTTTGGATAAGGGACAGTGATCGGTTTACCTTAATAGATAGGTAGGTTCCTCAAAACACTTCGATAACGGAAACTTCGTTATCAAAGGTGAAAATAACATACTAGGACACAACAGGGCAGATAAGAGCATGCAGGACGAAATAATAGTGTGCAAAAAGAAGCTTTCGTTCACAATTGATGTTAGCTTCATGAGAACGGGTCGCTTCTTCGACTCGTTTTTTTGTAAGACGGCTCGTATGTAGAACAAGCTACCGGCATGTGTTTATCCTTCTTCACGTAATTCGGGTGTCTTTAAGACTCTCATTAATAAAGCCCTTCCTACAGCCCCTACCTTAACCCGCTTCACAACGCTGCCTAACCTAACACTATGCGCTATGGGCGCTCTTGAAAAAAAAAACAAGATAATTTTTCCAGCTAAAACTTGCATCCGATGAAACAGTAAAACAAAAAGGGCTTGAAACTTTGCCGTTTAATGCAACTAGCGGAATCTTATAAACGAATATGAAAGGTAAACTACACTATGATTACCCGCAACTAAGAAGGATTTTTTTTATCATTGTGACATAATAAAATAAAATTAAAATAGTAAAAACTAGTGATTGCCAACTATTCACTTTAATTCTCCTTTTCTCACTAACATATGTAAATATTTCACTGAAAATAGTTCAATGTGAATCAACAAAATGTCATTTAAACAGCCACGTTGTAGAAAAGTGAAGCTTTTTTGAAGCGCCTTTTATAAATTTGCAGATATTTCTTATATTATGTTATTATTTTACGCATTATTATTGTAAATAAAACAAAATTAATAAGTATGTACCATCCTCATGTTGTTTTAATAACAATTTTTATCAAATCACTAAAGTGGGCAAAAACTGTCACAAGCGGGCAATCACTGTACATTTCGTTATTTTTTTTCATTTAAAAAAGTGTTATTCAGATATGGTGTAATATAATGTATGGAAAGATCTAATAGGAAATTAATGAAATATTATTAAACTTTTTAATGCATTGGGTAGAACCAAACCTACATCCATTTAAAGTAAAGGTCAAAGTCAAAATTTCTTCAAGTGGGCAATCATTACCCATTTTACACCTGTTTCATTTTTTTACTTTTCAGAGAAGATCAGTAGAAGATCATTTAGCTAAAAAATTAACGCAATGCGTAACTTGTTTCATTCACATTCATATTTAATAACAGAAGTCGTTGACATCCCTGAGAGATGAAATCATTTCATGGAAATTAACGTTCATGCAGAGCATTCAAATACATTTAACCACCAAAACTTTCCCGATTTGCATTTACACGTTGTCTCGACTTACTAATAAACAAAGAAATACATCACCCAGCATTTTCCCGAAACGAGAAACTTTACATCCGCCATAATAATGGACAGAATTCGGCACGAGCCGGTTCAAATAACCGAGAAAAAACAGGTTTGAAGACGATTGGTATCACTCAGATTATTATACTGACTAGGTACAAAATACAAGAACAAAGGAAAGCAAAAATCAAAACGAAGGCTCCTATTAGAATAGAAAATTTTATTTTTCCTCCGTCATTAAAAAAACGCTTTAATTTGGCCTCCACCTGCCACGAACAGAATTTTTCGCCGAGTGGCAAATAATTTAATTTAATAATTTACGACCGAGAAATATTAATTAATTTTGTATTCATACATCAATATAGCTTTGACAGCTTCAAAATCATTTGCTGAAAGCTTATCGAACTTCAAAATCAATAAATTAACATCCCCAATACTGCATATTATAATTAAATGAATCCATCAATATATTTTTAATGCGGCGGGAATCAAACTGATAACTTCTCAAATCCAAGATAAATATGTAGACTTTTACATATTTAATTTTGTTTTACGTCCAACTAGGGTTTTAGATGAACTATAATAACAGAATATATCTAGTGAGCTATCGAAATTATACAAAAAGTTTTTAATGACGTTAAACTGATAAACTAAATATGAAACATTATTAGTAAAGCATGTAACAGTAGTATAAAATACAATAAACTAGAACTATACTACATGTAAGACAATCACTGAAACTACATTACCAACGCAACTATAAGTACTGGTATAGATTACACTTAATTCTATAAATGGAGTCATTAAATATATCCATAGTACCACCAAACTTCCAGACGAAGCATCCTATTGGTTAGTGAGTGTGTCTGATAGTTGGTTGTGTATGTGTTGCCAAAGAATTCAACATTTTGTCTCGGTACGTATAATTTAATAGTAAATTTAATAGAATGTGGCATCTGTTCAATAGATATTTCAATGAAGCCTGCTCGTAGGAGCTAGCAGCATTGATCGGAACACCCGTTCAGAGTTGACATTGGATTCAGGTTTTCCTCCGTCATATAATCGGGCGTCTTAAAGACTAGCATTAATAAAACCCTTCTTACAACGCTGCTCAAACGGGTGGCGATATAGTTCCCCTGTATTTCGCTATTGCGCTGCGGAACATAAATAAATAACTTCACTGAAGGTAGAACAGGTAGGCTCCATCAACCTTGCAATAGGCATGTTTAATATTAAAAGAACAATACAACGAACAGCCATATAATTCAAATGGTAGCGACTACCTCTCCATCCAAGTAATGTAGTGCATTGTTTATGGAGAAACTCACGGCCATGCGGGCAGGACCATCTAGTGACAAAACATGCTACTTACTCGTACATACCTCATAGCTGCTATATTTTTTGTACCATCGATATAAAAGACAACAATGCCATTAGAGATTAAAAAACACACACGACTCTCTCATTTCAAATAACGATTCTAATGTTATACAATATATCAACATAATTGCATTCGATGATCTTTTAAAAATTGTAATCAAATAAAATGTTGAGAAAAATATTTATGAAAAGAAACATTTTATATCCAGACAACCGACAATTCCATATGAAATTATTCAATTTGTTCACTAAATACATACATAATATTTTGCAATGTTATTAATTACATTATTTTAGATACGTTATACTACTATCATCTAACCATAAATTTATTTTTCAAAAAAAACAGCAATGCACTTACTTCAGCACGACATACTGATTCATCCATTTTTTTTTAAACATTACAGTTTTGGAGTATAGAGCGTTATAATTGTCCGTTTAAACAATGAATTTGGTCGTGCCAAAAACCTTTGAATTGCGTTATAGGTTATATGACACGAAAAGCATATCGATCTTTTGATCAACTGCATTTAGAAAGTACTAGGCTCTCTGCCACAGGTGAGTTCAAGAACAAATTGATGCGGCTGGCTCTACACCAAAGGAGGTTATGGTGACGTCCTCAAGAGTGAGACTCTGGTACAACGAAATGTATTTGAGTCAGAACCCCATTGTCACATTTGTACACATTTAGAAAGAGATAAAATAGTTAATTAGATCAACAGCTACGTGTCTCTAAGCCTCTAAGGAGTGGTTGTCAGTCATGCCGAAGATATAAATAGTTAGGTATAGCCATAAAAATGTTTAAAAAAATTGTGGACTCTTTCAATGCACAAAATGAACTTTAATTCAAGTGGGGTCCATATGATTGAATTTGACTCCAATACACTTGAGTTGTGTTATATATAATAGTCGCGCGTTTGCGAGTTGTGAAACGAATGTGAATTGCTAATGACAAAGCTAAGAAGCTTGAATGCTTTGCTTTCTAAATCGTTGATGTGCTGGTGAAACGTTAGTTTATTGTCGTAAATAACCCCTAGATCTGTGATTTGGTTTAAACATTGGAAAACAATTTCGATAAATTTATAATCGACCGACTGTACACGTGGCACTATTTCAAGCTTAGTAGTAAACAAATCAAAATTTTAACAGGTCATTGTGAATAGATAATAATGCTAGTAATTAACAAATTAAGAAGAAAAAAAGGTTTTACGGAAAAATGTAACATTCCGAATATGGATGTGTTTGTCAGAAAACGGACCGGTCAGATGGAAATAAAAGTGGAAAAAATTCATTAGAAATGGTGTTATTATACTTTATTAAATGGATGGAGTTCCATCAAATACAGACAGTTGAAATAATAGACATTGCAAATGATCACTATTTTTTTTACTACACAATCAATAACCTCTTCAAAATGTGACAAGTTTTTTCCTAATATTTGAGAAAAAGTGACATTTCAAATTGAATTTGAGAAAAATTAAAAATAAAACAATTTATAAGAGTTGAGTAGATTCTTGGACGGGCGGGGGAAGTTTCGAATTAAATTCTTTCCTTTGCGCCAGCAAGTGTCACTGCAGCAAGTTTAAAGTAAACAACCTCTTCTGCAAGCATAATAAAATAATAATTTCCAGAAATGACTCCAGGAAGTACAGCTGGCGCTGATGATGCCCAATATTTGCTCCAACTTCTCCGGGCATTTTGACATTCGCGTTGCACAAGTACTCTTTGTCTTTGGGAGTGAACATTTGCACTTTCCGCTTGTGCAGCACAAACAATCTAGCGTCTACAGCTTTAATATTAAAATAGAACTGAAAACGAATAACTAAAGGGTTTCAGAAGCAAAACTCCAGCTATTATATGTCCGCGTGAAGATAACATGTCTTGTGCATGGCCCACCCTGCTACACAGAAGCGGAACATGGTTCCCAAAAAAAGGATATAAATGACACTAATTTAAGAATGAAAAATTATAACTGAAACTCTGCAGTTTCACGTTTAATAAATGGACTTGGTTGTATGAATGGCCCATCCTGGTATACATTATATGGATCCGGAGAAAAATAGTATCATAAGGATGAATTTCTATTGTGTCATATTGCGTCGCAGTAGGAGGGATATATTCACATGTCCGTCATTCCTAAACCTACTGATCCCTAGATTCTTACCCGACCAGATACTTTTTACCTTCCCTAAACTACCTCTCTTGTCCTTAAAAAAGACCCTAAACACGGCATTCCAAAAGATGACATGAATATGGGGTTAAGGTAAAAAAATTATAATATGGCTAGTAGTCGTTGGTATTAGTTTTTCGAAATAAAATTCATTTCCTTACATGCATGTTTTGCAATACTTTACGAAAGCAGAACCTGGCTCCTAAAATGGAGACAATCCAAATTCTGTGGATAATGGATTCATTGTTCATCCATTTCTAAATGAGTGATAAGTAGGTACGTGACTATTTACACCTAGTTTATAACCATCCCTAAGTCATTTAATTGAATATTTAGATTATGAGACTTACCAGAGTGATTCTGGGAATGTCCTAAACAGAGCGCAGCGCCATATTTTTCTATTTATTTTAATTCAGTGAACAAAGCAGCCCGCATAAAACATATGAATGTTTATTTGTGCTTCAAGTGTACACTTAATGTATGCACATGAGTGGAAACCATTGATCGATGCAACTGAACCATGATGTTAAACTCGCATGTATTAATAATGCCTGCATATTACCCGAAATCAAATTACTGGTTGAAAACAAGTATTGACGCGGAAAAGGGGGATTTTACTCAAATACCAAAAATATAAAATATCAAATGAAAACTAACATTTTATAAAATATTTTCCAACTGGAGAAGCAGTAGACTTAAAATTATTTAACTTAAAATTTGAAAATTAAAATTAAAAATAGTGATATTATAGACCTCTCTGGGAATTCTCACATAGATTTAGCTCTGCAGGGAATGACAATGAAATTCAGTCATCTGTGCATTAAACAGCTGGATTCATCTGAATTATATTGTTTGACAAAAGAGAGAACCACTATTCCTGTTTGGTCGATTTAAGACTAAAAGATTAAAATATTTTTGTCACAAGAAAGTGACGGTACTTTTTGAATTACAATGTGTTAATTCAATTTTTATTCTAAATTCTACTCTCTTGAGAGCTTGTCGTGACAGATCATTATTTCATGGTGCGAATGCAAGTGTTATTGTGCTGATTGCCGTCCGCTACCGAATTTGGAGATTAAGGAATCGCTGCCAATCTCAATGCGAGTGAAATATTCGGTGAGTTCTCTGTTTTTCTTTGTATTTGGTGGCTGGATGATATTTTTTTACGTTTCCTGCAGAGTGAATTTTGTAACCAACCCATTTTTTCATAGGGAATTAATCATTCTCTGATGGTCTGTGTGGCTTACAAGCCAGATCATCACCACCAACTACCCATAAACTTGTCATGAACAAACAAAAATGATGATTAACCTAACCTAATACAAATATATATATTTTATTAAATTTCTTAACAACCTAACCTAACCTACGTATGGTTAGGTTAGGTTAGATTCCAACAAGCTGAAGTTCGCGGGTTCAAATCTCGACGTGCGCAAGTTAATTTATTTGATGTCAGAACACGATTTCGATATCGTTATTATATATTCGCAGTTTACTAAAAGTTTATCAAGAAACCAATTAATTAATTCGTTAAAGACCTGCATCCCGTTTTTAACCGGATTAACAATAATTTGAAGAGATTCTTAATGAATTAGCAATACTCATTTTTCTCCGAGCATAAGCCTTTATCAAAAATAACACAAACCGTTCAGAAATGTTGGCATACTTTTCTTCCACATGGAACACTCACGTTTAAAGGGGATAGAGGTTATGTTATTCATGATGTTTCTTAGATATTGACCTTTTTGTGGTCCTTAAGTATTGAGCCTTGAAGAATATATAGCGATCGCTGTGAGAAACATATATTTATCTCCTATCCGCAGATCGTACTTCCGTGTTTCGCAGCCCTTAGACTAACGAGCCATCGAGCACTGGGGGTGTGGATGAAGAAACACAGAGCCGCCATTAATAAATTGGATGGGAAGGTTTCGCGCAGACCCTTACAAGGCTGCGATCGACAGAAGGTATTTTCAAGTTTTTTTTTGTTGATTGATGATAATATGAATGGTTCAACGAGCGTTAAAATTTTAGAATTACATGTCAATATTCTAGAGATTGACACTATGATAATGATTACAATGAACACTTTTAACATTCATTATGGTTTAAAATATATTTGTATATATTTTGATGGTTTGTAGGGCGCCGTTTTTAATCAAGGGCGCTTTACAAATATTTAATATATTTTTAGAATACTCCATCTTATTACTTACTATAGACTAGACAAAGTTTAATCAACTTATGGCTAACAGATTGCACCCACCGGTTCTTTGATTACTAATACAAAACTATGTGTATAACACACCAACAAACGCTGCGTTAGAATGTACTTGTATAATTAATTTATTAATTATTTATTTATATTCTGTACAGGCAAACAATATACAGTACCATACTTAGCGGAACATGAAAAATAGCTTCAACGAAGGTGGAACAGGTAGGCTTCATCAACCTTACAAAAGGTATGTTTAATATTAACTCTTGACAGGCCAAGAAGCCAAACAAAACGTCCGTAACGGGTCTTCCGACGACCCCATGCATTTTCTTTTGGGCTTTTAAACTATAGAAATCCCAATTATTCAGTCAATTATTGATGGTAACTTATGTATTTGTGCAAAAATACGTAAAATACTAAAATTATATGTCAAGTATTTAAGCTAGTAATACCAGGATATTAATTTTGGGTACTACGTACTCCCCCACTTGGCTGCGGGATAGTTAAAAGAAAAATTCAACGAATAGCCATATACGAGTATATCCCACTGAGTTAAAAATTCTTAGACGTGTGATCTAATAATAAATAAGTGTGATAAATCTAAAATCTAAATAAATTCTTTATTTCTTCTAGAAATAATTTTAACATTTAACAACAACGGAACATTTACTATAATTGAGCACAACACACTTCGGAAAATATCTTCATTGACAATTCCTTATATTTGGTTACAAAAATCAGAAATTGGAAAGAATCACGCTCCCCTGTGATATAAAATATTCAACTCGGCGATGCATTCAATAATCGAACAGATAGGAGTAGTTCTCAGCAAACCATATCATTATTCTTCATTAGTTTCTGTCAGGCACACAAATATGACATATTAAATAAATTTTATTCGGGATTGAAACTAATATTTTGTCAACGTGGAATGAATTATGATAAATGACTGTGAAATAAACCAAATAATACATTAACGGATTTACACTAAACGGAGTAAATATAATAATAATTAAGGATTAAACTCTATTTGGCGTAGAGAATAGGAGATTGGACACACACGACAGTTACAAATAACCATTGAAATACAAATTGATTGCAGGTACTCCTCGATGAAATTTACTTTAAAAAGAAAATAAAATAATAAAGCAGATTTTACATCCGGCCATTTAGAGGCTTAAAAATGTTAAAAAATGGATTTTTCCACCGCCATCTTTATTAATAAAGGCCGTGCTGTAGAATTAGATTAAGGTTTGGTACTCATCCCTGCTACTAACCTATACTAACTATACAAACTAACCCAGCACAAAAGTCCGATAACAGGTCTCTGTCAGTTCATTTTCTACAGCGCGGCCTGTATTAATTAATAAAATATGGCGGTGATTCTTCCCAAAAACAATAAATGATTCTACGTAGGTAATTAAAACTGAATGAAATATTCATGTAAATAATGTTTGAATCTCACAGGAATCCATAATTGTTTACTGTTTTCTTTCGAACTAAAAATCTTATTAAAGGGTTTTTCATTTTGACTTGATTAGATTGATTAGCAGCTTCTTGATTCACAGTCAGAGTTTAAAAAATATATGTACATTTTTCTATCGACAGATTATTTATCCAATTACAAAATAATATTTCTCATTTTGACATTTCTAGCATTTAAGACGATAGTTATACAAACAAGTTTTAAGGTAAAGAGTAATTAAATAACGGCACCATTACTCTTGTCATGCTACGCTGTGCTCTGTGCTTGAATATCAGTTCTGCCGTGTGGTATCTTGAACAAGTCGTGGAGATGACTATGGCTCGTTATATGTTGAGCAATAACACATAGAATTGTCTGTTTTGGTGTGTATATTCACTTTCGTAAATATTCATGTTCGGCAGTGAGGCCTTTGTCAAACTTCAATGAATTATAACTTTGAAATTGTATTGCAAGCAATACACCTTTGTGAATACCTACTCTGTTCGGGTCAACTCAGATTGCAATATCTATATCTACGACCGCTTTTATCGCAATGTTATCCGACACACGACATGACGGAAAATAAAACTGACCAAAAATTATTGCTGTACGTGAGAATATCAAACAATCCTAAACTCGTTTGGAGTTTGTATGAAATCGCAACACATTTCAAAGCAATCCGAAAACCGAGCGAGATTTTATTTCACGATAGCAGCAACGGTAAACATTGGACGGCTTATTTCCGGAGAACTTCGAATAAATAGACTGCAGTAAAAAATGAAATCCAATCCTCACATTGCCTTTTGGAGTAGGTACGAATTGCAGATCTGGACGTTACTGCGCTGTACCATTTCCCATGCCAGATTGGATTCGAAACAGTTCTAATGGTGTGTATCAATTAACTTTAATCAATAGTCCGTACTCGGATTAACAAAATAAACAGTGTTACAATAACAATGAAAGTATTTTGCTTCACATTGTTGAGCGTTTTTCTTGTAAGATATTCTATTGTAAATAAATAGTTCTGATTATTTGACGACTTTTTTTAAATCACCCCAAAGGCAATCTCAATATATAAATATGAAACGACCCATTATACATCGTTGGGCCAAAAGTATCTTCGTGATACCAACAGTTATATTATTTTATAATGCACGACAGAATATATGTAATTAAGTGAAAAATAAAAGGTTTTCAATGATGTATCTTAATTTTATGTATATAAAAGAGAAAAGAGTTACATTAGCCTAAGGGAATCTAGTCTGTGTTGAGTAATGTGTATTGTTAAATGTTATTTAATGATTTTAGGTTCGAAAATGTGAGGTGCTGTGTTAAATAAGTCGAATTCACTGTATGAAGTGTAAAAAAAGTCGGAAGCGCGGGAATGAATGTTTGTTTTGGGTTTGTGTTGCATTGAGGGATGTTTTAATATGTGGTTTTAATGTATAATGGTTCTTTATTAATAACGGGACGGCTAAAGCCATTTAAAGCAACGTTTACATTAAGAATGGTGGCCTTACTACGGCACACAGACACCCCCCCACAATGTCTATCAGTTTATCTGTCAACTTCCATTGGTTTATCTTTCCAGTGCACAGATCGAACACAGTTAGTCTTCTAAGTTCGCAAAGGGTTTAAAGCCGCGAGTAGTTTCTCCAGTTCGCTCTGTCGAGTAGGTATCTGCGAATCTGGAATCGAAATCCCACGCTAAGTCTCCGGATCGCTCATATTGGAATATGTATTCCGAAACCAATCGCTTCCCTGACGGCCGGAGATTTATTAGAATCCGATAGGGCGGATGCGCGATACGACCACAGGAACTTTCAACTCAACTACTCTCGTGATTATGAAAAAAGCCACTGAAACTTGGACGATTATAATCGTGTTTTGATTAACGACAGCCCTTTAGGTGACTCTTCAGAAAAACTTATTAAATGAACAGCGTGAATTTAGACCTAAAAAATACGAATTATGAATCAATGAACAATCAAATTTAAACTACAGTCCCAATCTAAATAAAACGTACAAAGTAAATCGCTCTTTTCTATCTCCTTGTGATATTTTTTTATTGTTTTCAAGTTTAATTTGTAGAACTAAATTTTAATTTAAGTACATATATAGAAGTCACATGAATAGATCCTCTGTAAGTGGCCTCACCACAGTTTGATAATTCCTTCGGAAGGTGAAACAGCTGTCACGAGTTATAATAATTACACTGCAAAACTTGTATATATTTTATGTGAGGAAATAAATAATAACATTATTAAATATAAAAAATCTTAAAATTAAGTTATGATACATAACTTTGTAGTCTGCCAAGTCAAGCAATACTACACGATTTGTAAATTCCAGAGATGTGCAAAATGGGTACCCAAAACCATTTGAAATGCAAAATGGAAATGGGTAAAAACTTTTCCATTTGAAAATGCAAAATGCAAAATGGTTTTTAGAAAAGCATTTCAAATGCAACATGCAAAATACCTATTTTCAAAATGCATTGAAAATGCAAAATGGTTTCTCAGGTCAAACAATTAAAATAATTATAGAATTTTTAAACAATTTTGTCATTTAATAATGGACATCAATGTAGAACAAACATATTACATGATGGTAAATCCTTAAACAAAACGACTACAGATTATGAAACCACAAAAAATTTGCGCGGGACTAATGTTGCCAACGTAAAAACATAGAAACTATATCTAACATAGGATCATCCAGGGCTCCTACCAGGGAGCAACTTGACATATGGAAATTATCTCTCATAGCGAGGTTGAGGACCGACTGATATTTGGGGATTATGAAAAAAAGATGAGTAGAGATAGTAGGAAGAATGTTGCAAAAAGCATTTAAAATGGAAAATGCATTGAGAAAAGCATTTAAAATACAAAATGCAAAATGGTTTTTAGAAAAGCATTTAAAATGCAAAATGGAAAATACCCATTTTGCATTTTGCATTTCCATTTGAAATGGATTTATTTGAAATAAAGCACATCTCTGGTAAATTCTACACGGATATATAGTAAATAGGGGATAGGAAAATGCGTCAAAATTTCTCAAAGTGTTTTTTTTTTAATTCTAAGAAATACATACCAAAATCTACAGTTTAAAAACCAGCGAAGGCATGTTCGAGCGTTGTGCATAAAACTCCAATACGTATTTCACTAAGAACTTAAAAGCTTACTTTCTCTACTGGAAAACTTACACATTTTCATAACTTGGAAAAGAATTTACAGATAAGTCATCCTTGCGTTAGCTGTACCAAAGAATGTATTTTTGAGTGCTGACTGTTAAAGACAAAACCTTTTTTCCTAGCGAAGGAATAGTTCACACGAAACCGGATGAGAGTAAAAAAAATGTAAATTATATTTTTCAAAATTTTTTAATGTATATTATTCAATTCATTGAAAAATGTTAGATCCATTAAGTAACAGATAAATATTTTTTTGTGAATGCACCTCTGCTTCAAACGACCCTCCTTTGAGGTAGATAAAGATACCAAGTTGTTTCAGAGACCTTGAACAAATTATCACATTTCAATGTTAATATTTAAGTTATGTGAAACAATTGGCCCTTATTGTATTCCTAAATTGTGGCACGGACACCAAGGGACATCGGACTCAATTTTAAAGGTACTAAGTAGTCTTATTTGTTTATGTTAGAATCATGAAGAGAAGAAACGATAGTGGGACCCGTATGGTATTTATAATATTTCTAGGAATAAGATAAGAACTCATGGTAGATCAATCATCCAAATCGTGAACCAGGTAAAGGTATTTGTGACAATTATATAATATTTTGAAGAAGAAAATTTTATATAATTATTTAAAAAAACGACTGAAAGCTAATAAGCGTAGACTTATCGGAAAAATAACCGCAACCAAAACTTATAATGAAGTATGTGAAAATGCTGGCGGAGATAAGTTTTTTATTAATTCACTAATACATAAACTTAAAGCTTGAGACTTAAAAACATATTAATAGCCAAGGTGACAAATTAAAAAATGTCAAGGACAAAAATTCGTCATGTCCGTGCCTAATAAATCAAGCGATAAATGGTCACGTAGGATAAATTACTTTCAGATACCGGGTGAAACGGAGTTTTATCTCCCAAGTGTTACGAATAAATCAATTTAGCGTCAGCCAAGCACTGGCGATACCTTCATCGAAATATTAAATTTTCAGTATCGACCTCACTTAACTGGATAACCTGGCCTCCGACACCGGGGAGGTAAATTGGCTAATTTCGGTATCATTATATTCTTGCGGCGCCCGAATGCATTTGGCCTGTGACAACAAATGTATTTATAAATTTACGCATAAATTACTAGACCGAAATGTATCCACCTGCACCATTGTGTAATAAAATTATGGAGGCTGTAGAGAATAACATTACACATAGCCTTTTCAGTTATTCACCTAAGCGCGACACGCTAATTGGACGCATTAGTGGAAATTACAATTGCACGGTATCGACTGAAATATGGTCTGCCTGAAACGATTAAAGCATTAATTTTGCCTAAACAGACAATTAATTCACTCACCGCTCATAATTTATTAAGTGATTAATAGAGAATAAACGCTGGATGAAGTACAACGAAAAATAATAAGTACAACGAAGCCGGACGCTCTTGTTATAAAAGGAAAAGTTGATTCGATTAGAAAACTACAATACAGCGTAAGAATAATGTTATTTCAGAAGAATGGAACATTTGGAGTGGTCTGGAGTGAAGTACGTATTCAGAATAAATAATACACTCAATTTGTAATAATAAAAGAATGAACATCAATTTGAGATTGACAAAAAGGAAAAAGGCAAAAACTCTCCTCTTTTCATCTTGTATTACTTGTTCCAACACTTGAGGATATAATAAGGATAAGAGAATAATAATTGGAATTTAAAATATTTGGACTCGAAAATCGTGACGCAAATTTTCAGGCGATCGTTTTGTTGTAAAAAACGTGAATCAAATCAATTTATCAAAGAATCCATCTTCAAAGGAACTTTAGCACCTCGTCGATTTAAAATAAAGGAGCTCTCTAAGAAAAATCACCTCATTTCCATTCGAAAGGCCTCCTTTTAACTAGGCTCAGCTCAATAACAGGGCCTAATAAATCCCCGCAGACCTCTCGGAAATCCATTTTGGCCAAATTGATTGTGCTCTAAAACATTACACGCTAATGGATGCTGTTTTTACCTTCGCTTTTACCCACCCAGCGGAAATGTAAGGAACAAGGGAAACGAAAATAAGAAAGCACACAAAATAATAAACATTTTACGATGGTAGATCGTGGACCTGCTTAATTTGGTTCATTCTTTATAATATCCACTTGTTTATCTCTCAATAACGTTTATGTTCGTGCCAAAAGGACCTATCTACTATCAACTTCTCCGAAGAATATCTATCTTTAGGATAAGTAGTATCAAAAATTTAGTAAAATCGTACAAACCTTTCTGTCAGGAATATAAAAGAGGTCGATTTTTTCACGTCCTTTCCGTCATGAACAACGGAACATCAAATCCATTTTTTCCAAACTTCAATAAACTGTCGAAAAATAAGACAAGACGCCATAATAATATTTTTCAACAAGGATTAACTAAACAACAGTATTTTAATTTCGGACGAAGCTGGTTATTAAAACAAGCAAAAAGGTTTAAAAAAACTAACGGACTTCTTCATTCATATAGTTAGTTCTATCTTCGTCGAACGTCGCAGCGGTGCTGCCAAGGTCTGGTATATATGTGAGGATATTGTGTCAGCGCTTTATTAGCAGCAGACACATACCTGGACGGATGACGAACCTCGTGCTGACACTGTTGGTGGACGCGGTGGACTCTTTCGCTGCAGCATTTAGTCCAGTTTCTTCACCACCTAGGATTCTTGCTGCAGAGTCTCAATCTTCTATCTTTGTGTCACCTGTTCCTGTACTTCATTTTACCTAACTTAACTTCACTTTATTTTTGTTAAATTTTTTTTTTTTTTGTAATACCTGCATCAACTGTAAAGCGCCCCTGAGGTGATATCTCACAAAAGCGGCGTTTTACAAATTCTCCAGTAAACAGTAACATTCTGAGCCAATCAAAACTCAAACAGTAAAATCCTAACCCAACCCACTTTAAATGTGTAATTCATAACGAAACGCATCTACTTGAATCTACAATTATTGGTTAGCCAATGTTTATGTTTTGGCGTTCAGATGTTTATAAAAGAGACAGTTATCACAGAAAACGAGGCATAAACTATTTACGAGGGATTTATTGGAGTAAGCAGATGACAGGTCCTTTCATTTTCCCCTATTCCAGATGTGTTCTAGTATTCAGCGAGATGAATATAGCCGGCATGTACCATAACAAAAAACAGCCCCTTTAATATATGGTATCCTCAAGAAGGGAGGCTATTGATGGATGGAGATTCCTGAAGACCGGAATTAAAACAATATTATTTATGTCCATTCAAGTCTTACCTGTCGGAACCACAATATCGGCACAGATTATTTATGCTTGAAATGTTATTCTTATATTAGAAGATCTGTTATAGATATAGGTATACACCTATTATGGAAATAGTAAAAACATGCCAAGATATTTTTAGAAATATACAAAAATGTGTTATATTTAATTAATATGTTATTCTATTTAGCTAATATAGCAAAAGTTGGTGCGAAACAGCAGTTTCGGCGTTTGTAGCTATGATCACAACAATTGTACACAGTTTGATATTTGAAAGATTTTTATTTTTATTTTTACATTTTACCACCGGGCAGTAATCTTAACAATATGTTTTTTGTAAATGAAGATAAGTACATTAGTCGTAAATTTGTAGTTTTAAGCCGCAGTTGTAAATTATGTCATAACAGTATTGTGTAAATACCCACTCGGCCATAAAAATATACAGTTTTAAGTCACTGGTTAGAAATAATACTTAAGTCACTAGCTATTAATCTTATTCATAGTCACCAGTAATAAATCGAAGATATAATTCAAAGTCATAGGGTATAGGTTAAATGTATAAATTAAGTTGTTAAGCGCCCTTGAAGTGATTTTCTCACAAAAACGGCGCTATAGAAATGATAAAACATTATTATGATTGATAATACATATTTCTAATGACAATTCATTGTTGCCAATTTTGACATTTTTTTAAATAATTAATTTATTTATAAACAAAATTAGAAAATAACCAAAAAAATATAGTAAAATAAAATACATTTGGTTTTAAAAACCAAGAGTTTTTAATAATTTTTAGAACCGACCGATTTCGCTTTACTCGAGCATCATCAGGGTACAAATTATTACTAATAATTTGTACCCTGATGATGCTTGAGTAAAGCGAAACCGGTCCGTCTAAAAATGATTAAAAACTCGTGGTTAACAAAAAGTATTTTATTTTATTAAATATTTCAAACCACAAAGTTACTTCACTAGTCTTCTTAAATTCAACTAGGTCTTACGAAATAAGTATATATAGCTGATAATCTTTTTATAATGGGTTGAAGACCGAATGGATAATGTAAGCATAACGTAATACTTATTGAAAAATAAAATAAGGAGTCCAATAAACTTATTAAAAAACCATACACAGAGACATTATTTATAAGGAAATAGAATGATACCTGGGGACATGAGACAAACGTTAACATCGCAAAAACACCACTAAGGAGTTTCGTAAGCACAATATCTATCGTTCCCTGTATACCTGTTTATTTTAAATAAGAATTTGCCATTTCATATTATACGCAAAAGGGCGCATTATTCGGTATTTTCGTTTCGCCACATACACAAGATTTGCCACATTCACAGGGAAATCCAATAATACGAAAAACAAGAATACCGTGTAAAAAAGAGCGTAGTTCACATTTGCATTTAAACTAGAAACACCAAAAATAAATTCATTACTGAGGCGCCTCCCCCGACGATTACACAACTCGGTCGAGCGCGACAATTGTGAACATACTCAGACAACTTGCAAATCGGCTAAAGCTAAATATGTTAACACGAAATCTTCGGACCCTCCCCACAATCAATTATTTGCATATTGTTCTAGGTAAGTTCAACACAGAAGGTGGTTAAGTGTAATGACCGGAAAGTGTGAACGGTTGTCCAATGTCTCTTCTTCGTCACTTGTTTGTCGAAATAATACATTGCGTTAATATTAGTCTATTGACTATACAGTCGTCCCAATTCAAAGAAAACATTAATGATATAAAGACATTCAGGATATTACAGTAACTTTAACGCTATTTCTCTGCAACGCTTAGCAAAGGATCAAAATCCACACAACTTATAAAAAATGCCTAGAATATTTCAAATTAGAAATATGACCAAACGTTGACAAAAATGACATTAAATTTACATATTTGTAATAAGCATTTACTTAGTGGCTCGTCCTAATTTACAATAAAAATATATAAATTTGTTTTAGACCACTTTAATTTTTATTACACTCTACCGGTTTCGGAAGCACCCTTCCTTCGTCAGCAGAATATTTATAAATTTAGAATATTATTTTTTGATTAGAGAATATTATTTGCTTTAATATTCTCCTGACGAAGGAAGGGCGCTTCCGAAACCGGTAGAGTGTAATTAAAATTAAAGTGGTCTATAACAAATTTATATATTTTTATTGGACATTAAAATTGTTTTTAAAATTATAAATAACCATGTAGAATCTTTTGGTCACAATCAAAATCAATAATAATCAGTCAGAAACCCCAAAAACTTTCCATATTCCTTTCCACTGTACCAACTTAAACTTCCAACATCTTGCGAACATTCACTGTAGTGGCAAGATTCCTTACGTGTAGCGATAGGACTCAAAGCTGAAAGTTTTCTTGTTTTAATATATATTATACAGCGCCCTTGAGGTGATTCAGCGCCCTTGAGGTGATTTCTCACGAAAACGGCGCTATATAAATTAGCCAAATATTATTAAATATTATATAAGGAATTAATACCAACCATCCAAAAACGGTAAACAACAATAGGTACATAAAACAACAACATAAACGGAAAACCAGAGACAAAGTTTGAGTCATGTGAAGTCATATTAAAACAAGAAAACTTTCAGTATAAAAATATATATACGACACGACTTAAGTTCTTGATTAATTTGAAAACATGTCTTTGGACGTTAGATATTAACTGACAGACACTGTTTTTTTCAATTCATTCGCCCTATAATCTAAAGTCATCCGACCTTTCCTCCGTCTGATCCATACCGCTTACATCAGCGATGAATTATTTTTAGAGTTGCTCACACGTAATACTGTCTGATGTGATTTTACCACGCATAAAGAAGGTGGTGTGTTTATAAAACAGGTTTGAAGGGCGAAGATGGAGGTAAGTGACGACAATTGCCTTAAAAACAACTCTCATTTGATGGGGGGGGGAATATACTACATTTCGTCTTCAGTTCAATGGATCTTCATTTCCGGAACACTTTCCCGGATAGATTGTTTTTCTTTATTCCAAAAAAGTTTACCATTATCAGATGGCACGTAAGAATACCTTTTGATAAAAGGCGCGCCGCTCGGAAAATGTGTGTTTTCAAAGATATTTTTCGATTTGTATCATTTCTCCGAAAGAAAAAGAATATTGAGGACGCCTCAAAATACTCAATAAATCTCGAGTTTCACATATCAAGGACCATTTATTATCGGGTCCAGGATACATTTCGAGTTGAGGTTAAAATATGTAGGAACATAAAAGCCTTAACCAATTTGGTATAAAAACACTTGTCTACAAGATGTTCGAGTCGAGAAATGTAAATTTTCCTTATTATATTTTAGTATCGCATGTCACACGAGGAAAAAATTGCATTACTCATCACAGGCATCGGGCGAAACCCTCAAAATTTATAGGGCCGTAAAACTACATAGTACAAACCCTAAGCCTAAACCTCAAACTTCGGGAAAACCGTAAAGTAGAACTTCCCAGAATAAAGGGTGTTTTTCAACAAAGCCTCTCTTACCCAGCACGTAAAAGTGTAAATTCCTTTTGACATACTCGCAAATAATACCTGACAAGATAATATATTGTATCTGATAATATTTTCTATAAAAGTTGTATTTTTAGAAAAATCAGAGCGTGAAGTTTTATAAGGACTACACCAAAATAATGTGTATGAAGAGCTTTCAAAATAGTATCAATTGTGGAAACAGAATATGAAGTGTTCAATAAAGAAATCTTTCCCATGTTCTAATATAAAATTATTTCAGTGCATAGCAAAGTATTGCTAAAATTAAAATCGTAAGTATATTAAAAAAAACAGCAGGCTGGCATCTAAAAGGGTTCAGGAACCATAACTGGACTTTAGGACTTGATCCGATACGGTTCTCAAGGCTTCCATTATACGTTAAATCTAGGGAAAGCGACAAATACATTTCCAGGCAGGATACTTTAACAAAGTAAGGGAGAATTTCGCAACCCGCTGCCCGGGTAGCAGAAAGCGGTAAGGGTGAAGTATACGGAGTCGGGCGGGTTCTCAGTTCTCACGGGGTTATGATCCAAGAATGATGGATGTCTCCAACATCGCCGAGTAGCATCACGCTAGAAGTGGCTGAGAAAATGAGAAATATTTTACGATTTTTCATATTTAATTCACGAGACTCGCTGTGTGAAAACTTGTCGAAAAAACAAATGGTCGGAACACTTATTCGAGAGATCAAATTTCTGGGAAAATGAAAATGAATTTTATCCACGGCTCAGACAAGGAGTTTTTTGTTGACTTGCGAAGGCAGTTTTCTCATCATAAACCTACGCAAGCACACAAAAATTGACACTTAAAAAAACCAATACATAAAATAGAGTAGAAAGTTCCTAAGCTTAAGCAGAAACTTAATATCTCTTAAACGATGATCTCTATTATCGTGAAATTTGAACAGCTTTCTCGGTCTGCAATTTCTAGATCAACACAACTATTATTATTCATTATGAAATTATGACTTTTTCGTCATGAGTATATTTAAAATTTTAAACTATAAAAAGACAATACACTATATGTACCAAAAATGAAAAATGATAACAGTTTTTATATTTATGGGAAGGAAAACTACAAAAAAGTTATTTTCCAATACATGTGGGTCTACGTTTACAGCTCTAAATACAAAAATAAGATTTTTCACACTATCTCCACACGAAGGGCCGTAAGATAAATAATTTTCCTCAGGGCCTATGCCATCTTTAGAGATGGGATGCTGTGTGGAGGCCGGCAAATCGTTCTACAGCCCAGCTGTTTTAACTCAAGCACGAGTCACAGAAACGACTCGTTCTCACGTGATCAATCTCAACCGTGTAAAATGTTGGGCGCGAGTTTGGCGTGTTTCCCGACTATGTAGTGATTCCGAAGGGATTAATGACGCTAGTTCCTCGGAGCATCTTCCATTGAAATACCGACGGAACAATGACATTATTCCCATCTGACGCCCGAGTTCTAAAGATTGTAATCTATTTGTTAAGAGGAATATAATATATGTATATATATATATATATATATATATATATATATATATTTTATTATTTTTTTACTTGCAGAACATAATTATTATAACATTATTAAATTTGATTTATTTTAAATTTATTTAAAAAAATTAAATGGAGTTCTACGAACTAAACACCAAAACAATAAAAAAAGGAATATATCTAACGGACCGCCAGTTTCTGTACAGAGGCAAGTATTTTGGGGCTCCAAACCAAGAGGTGGCTTTGTATAGGGTCAAAAGTTGTGTAGTATAAAAGTATCTGCGGGCTCCGTACAGTACACCCAGCTTCTGAGAGAATATTAACTACTAGAATGAGAAGCTCGTATAAAGAAGACATTGTTTGTAGGATATTTTCATATCTGCCTGTGCATATTGAGTCTCATATTATAATCATGAATCATGGTTACCTCTCGTGTGCGACACATTGTTCTAACACATAATATGCAAATACAGTGAAGATCCATGAGACGAGATGATGATAACCTCGCTTCCTGAGAAGCCATAGGATGAATGGTTACATCAACGTTGTTGCCTGACAAGCGAACATCACCCCCACAACAACTCTGAATTCTGAAGGTGAGAGGGTGTTTATGGACCAGCAGAGTAGAGAAGCACTAAATGGAAAATCATTAGAATGTTTTTCTTTATTTATTCAACACCGTTATACACCAATATAATAATAAATGTAAGACCATTTAGCTAAATAAAATTAAAATAAATTCGCATAACTGAAGGACTAAAAGTAATTGCTCGCCAGATAACCTTAAATAGATTTATTGAATCCGTCAATAACTGAGTTTGTCTGGACCGCCACAAGTAGACGTCAGCAAAACTTTGGGCGCACAGGAATGCCCACAACACACTTTTATCAGTTTATCTCTTCAGGGTGCGGAGGTATGCGGGGAGATTGCCTGCTTTATGACACCGCATAAAACCTCGAAGACGACACGTTGAGAAAACACCTAGCTTTCGATTGCAACTGAAACGTCAGAGCGATGATTTTTACTCGATGACTTATATGCTATGCGGTATATGACGTCTAGTTTTTCATTGCCCGAAGCGCAGGCTAAAAACAACGCCGTTATATGAAAACATACATCGAAAAGTTTGCTCGTCTTTAATATATACATATTTATTTAATTTTTTTTATTTCTAGTAGTTCTTTTAACAGTAGACCTCACGTCAGATTGATTTTTACGATTTGACAGCTCGTAATATGCGTGAGTAAAAAGGTACTATCCAATACGGCTACAATCTTAACAGACCAGACACGGAACACACAAATAAAATTAAAGACATACGAAATGTAAAGCGCTCGAGTTAAAACAAGACTTAATTTTTTTAACGTTTTTAACATTTTGGAGGATAGGTAAACAAAAAAATTTTCAAGGTTGCTTTAAATAAATTCATTTACGGTTTTAGAAATTTCATATCATGGCATCATTCCTCTTGTTATGCTGTGCTCGAAAATCTGTTCTTCCGCATGGTATCTAGATGATCTAGATGACTACGGATACATCCTTTACCAAGGACGGGTTGATTCACAGAATTTGAAAAATTCATTAAATTTTAAAGTTAAAACTCAAGTTCTGTTCTGTGAAGCTACTCGCCCATAGTGATACAATAACAGAACTTGAATAGGACTTTTACAGTACTTGAAAATTAGCGTTGAAATTGAATGAATTGTTTAAATTCTGTGAAACAACCGGTCTTAAGTGTCTCATTTTTTTCAAATTAAATAATCTATAAAAATTTACACTGTGCGTTTCATTGTGGTATTTATATCTTTTCTGTAAAAGAATTGCCTTCTTTCGGATTCCTTTTATATCTGAATTTAAATAATTCCACGTGAAATCGGGTGGCAATAAAGGAGTTTTAAATAGTCAAATTTATTTCCTGTGTTACGGAGTGGGGTAGGCAAAAATCTAAAATGAAGTCGTCATTTTCCATTGGTTCTACTTTTTCATTCAGCGATAAAAATAGCCACGGTATTAAAATGGAAACGAATAAAATTTATTAATGCTGAAAGGATAAAATCGACGTAAAGTGTGACATTTCACGACTCTTGAAAATTACGCGCTAAAAGTCTGGTTTTTGGCCAACGCTTTAAGACGCAATCTCAAAACTAAATTCACTTTTAAAGAAATCGTGCCGTGAATAGAAACAGTCCGAATTTAAATATAAATTTACAAAGTTAAATGTTTGGAAAAGTATTGTGAAATTCAGTTAGGTACTGGAGATCTTACGTTAAAACGAACAAACTACTAATTTACATTAGCAATAAAATTTTGCTATTAAAAAGCTCTAAAATCTTTCGTCGATTTGAGCAGTGTTGCGCTTCCTTCTCCATATTTTCCCCACGTTTCGAACAATCATCCAATTAACATAGTCAGAGCAACTAAAATATATATATATCAGTAAAAAAGACACTATGTAAAGAAACAATAAACAATGATACCTTTATATTTGAGTAGTGATTGATAGAAACCGTGCCAAAGTAGTTATTATTATCATCGACATTGTTAGTTTGTTAACTTCTATGCTCCTATTCCTAATGTTGATTTGGTGCTTGTAAATATCAAACGTCTCTGACAGCTCGACAACATTTAGGCCATGCGAAAACCTGCTCAAATTCAATAAAAATGTTACCGTATGAACATTATTCACATAATAAATTGTTACCGTATGGAACTTATTCAAATAATAAATTGTTCCCGTATGAACACTATTCGCGTAATAAATTATTACTGTATGAAAATTATTCACGTAATAAATTGTTAATGTATGATCATTATTCACATGATAAATTGTTACCGTATGAAAATTATTCACGTTATAAATTGTTACCGTATGAATATTATTCGTGTAATAAATTGTTACAGTATGAACATTATTCACATATAAATTGTTACCGTATGATCATTATTCACGTAATAAATTGTTACCGTATGATCACTATTCACGTAATAAATTGTTACCGTATGAAAATTATTCACGTAATAAATTGTTACCGTATGAATATTATTCGTGTAGTAAATTGTTACCGTATAAGCATTATTCACGTAACACTGCAGTGACTTTTCATTTATAAGTTGGATGGCCTAAACAATCTGATAATGTATAAAGTCAGCACTTCGGTATCCTCGGTACTACGTGCTTCATCATTAGGGTTAAGCCTAATACAACCGAACATTAGGCGTAGGGGTTTAAAATTGTAACCCCGGAATACGCATCTAAATAATAATTAAAGCCTCGCTGAAAACAAAAAGACTCTCTCGTATGCATAATTATCTATTATTATTTATGATTAATTATTATTCAACCATTAATGCTACGTTACGGGGGGAAATACCTTACTTATATTATTTTGCATATAAATTATTGTTGATTGCTGCCTTATCTTACTTAGACATGTTTCTGGACAAAATAATAGAATTTGGCGTAAGAAT
Source organism: Hesperophylax consimilis (assembly GCF_061612785.1). Classification (NCBI taxonomy): domain Eukaryota; kingdom Metazoa; phylum Arthropoda; class Insecta; order Trichoptera; family Limnephilidae; genus Hesperophylax; species Hesperophylax consimilis. The sequence goes on from NC_142850.1 coordinate 33,144,869, forward strand.
ATCAGAGATCGAATAATATTTATTTGTGGGCAGTTTCCGTTTATCCTAAAAGCCTGAAAGCTTTCACAGCCTCCGAGAACTTTTAATACCACAATATTCGTATATAATTTATTTAATTATATTGGTTTGTCGCAAATTGGAAAACAAAGAATGCATTATAGAAAAATAAATAATACTGAGGTAGATAACCTAATAACTAACGTTCACTCATGCATAAGTAAAAAAATATTTATTTATAAAAAAGAGTGGCTGCTGGTGAGTGGTTTGATTATTTTACATTAATCTACAGTTTTATTCCGAGATTCATGACATTCTGCACACTTGACCTTCAGAACACGAGAAAGGTCACTGTCCACGTGGTATTACTAAAAACCACCCTATCCCCTTTCCTCACCTCTTAAAATAAAGCCCTGGCAGCGCCGGAAACTTCAGATGTCAGTATGTTTTACAAAAAAGATTGTAATTAAGGTTCAAAACAAGTATTTTTAAGGCGATGCACTACGTCGTGTAATATTTTAAATTGAGCCGCTATCAATAACAAACCTTACGTAGATGGCGATTAGGTTTAAATTCCCGCTTAACACTATCCGCTTGTTTTGATTTATGCAAGAAAAAAACATGGCCGAAAAGTGCCTTTTATTTTATTTTGTGGATGTTCACTGTTCAGGCATAAATATTTAATTTTTTTTCGATCATTTTATAAATATCTTAATTTGCCACATTACACAATAAATCATAACCGAAAATGGGTTCGTAAGTAGGAGATTTTGATCTTTAAAGCAGTTTTCATAGGCCTTTACATTATTTTTTTCTGGGCTTATAAAAAGACTTCTAGAGATCTAAAAAATACTCGATTATTTCAAAGGCCAAGATGTATTCTACTCGCAGTATTTAATTAAAGCATCTGAAACATTTCTTTGTGACCAAATTTTCAAACCAAAAACACATGATTTTGCATTACTACGTATGGCATCGCCTTAAGGTACTTTGACCAATGATTGAACTAAATTTATAACTTCGTAAATTCGACTTGAAATTTGACCCTAGTCACACCTTCACCCCCACTTCAACCACTAATTATATATGTTAACCCATTATTTGTATTGTTTAACAAAAACATAAAATGTTCCAAACAAAGTAATATTGTCTCATTTAATTAAAATGGATAACCGCAAAGTTATAGGTACATTTAACCTAGCATTACATAAACTTAAGATGCAAATAATTTCATCAGTTCATCCATTGAAGATGATGTACTCGTCCTATTCTTCAAACTGCAGGACGCTGGCTGTCCTCTGAGGGAAATTAGTAGAATAGACCCTTACGGCGCTGATGACTTAATAAAGTAAATATTGGAGTTGTTCTAAGTCGAATAGACCCTAACTCCAACATGACTTGGAAGTGTCTATGTGTTGGGTTATATTATAATTTTCGCACGTGTGTAAAGTGCCTGTGAAGGCGGTAACCGAATATCTTATACCTACCTTATACATTTTATAAATATGCAAATATGACGGAACCGCTTTTCTCTATTACGAGGTAGGGGAGAGAAAGGCTTTTTAAAAACTGCCTAAAACGTACATAAGCGATTGCGATAATTTTGTATAGCGCCGTTTTTGTTCAAAATCACCTCAAGGGCGCTGGATATGATTTTTAATTTTCACGGCCAAAAGGATTATTGTGATCGATTTTTGGTTGGGATATGGCCGTATTGCCCTTACTCCTCTTTTAAGTTCGGCATCGTTCACATCTGCCCCGATGACGGACACCGTAAGGCTGTTCGAAATATTAAATAAACGAGGAGGAAGCGCAATACGGTAAAAACTGACTAACCATCACGCTGTTTCTTTGCAGGGGTAAGCAGAGAGGACGGACGGCCAAACAACTCGGTCTTGGCATGCACTTGTCTCATTCAGATGCATAGAAACTCTTCTATTATATCGACTCTTGACATGGCCCGACTCAAGTATCTGGTTCACTTGATCATGCCATGTCTTCTTCGGACGTCCCCGACTTTTTCTACACGGAGAAAACTTACTGATATAAAATATATAAATATATTACTGATATGAAATACTATTAATTTATTAAAAATCTAGTATATTATTCGTTTTTTTGTTTACACGGGACTGCAAAACTACTGCAACTTTAACAAATTGATTGACAGAATTCTTAACTAAGTATCAGTTGAAAGCGAATGTTTGATATTGTCGCATTCCGTCATGATATTTATTAGGAAAAGAACACGTGTTCTCGATATAATCTGAATGACTAATATTTTATCAGGAAATTGGCATGCTATTTATTGTTATTAAGTTTAATTTGTAGAAATCCATTTTATTTATTCAATAATATTGTTATTGGGTTTATAAAAACAGTTGTTTTTTTTATTTTTATAGTGAATACCTCACAAGAGTCCCAACTGCTCCCGTCTGGAGCCAGTGAGACTATGGCATCCCCAATTGGGGGATGTTGTGAGGCTGAAGGTAAGTGGGGAAGGGAAAGAGGAAGGTGGGGAAGTACCTGGCTATTCAGATCTAGTCACTAAACACGGCTAAAGCCATTTGGAGCAACGTTTCAATTCTGAATGGTGGTCTTACACCAGGGCGATACTGGTAGTATCTTCCACTCTGGAACGTGCCGCAAATATACTATATATTATTTTAATTAATTAATTGTGAAATAACACAAATTAATCAAATAAAATTTATTTGCGCACGCCGGGTTCGAACCCGCGACCTTCGGAATGGCAGTCCAATGCGTTACCACTGGACTATGCCGGCCAGTTTGATAATGCCTTCAGAGGGCGAAACAGCTGTCACGCGTAGTAATAATTACACAGCAGAACTTGTTTAAAAATAAACTGTTTTTGTAAACCCAATAACAATATTATTGAATACATAAAAAAAAAAAATAAAAAAAAAAAAAATAAAAAAATAAAAAATAAAAAATTGGCATGCTATTACTTTTTAACAGTATGTTTTATTCTCCTCAGATTCCTTACCTCGTTCATGCGCTCTACATATCCAAACCATTCAATTGTCCCATTTCTTAATCTTACTCTTTCGCTTACATCAGCCTTGTATTATTTTCGAATCTTCACATTTCTCACACGATCATACATGGTAAAACCCTTCAACTAAACACGATAAAATAATTAAATTGTATGGCATCAAGAAATGCTTCCTAGTCGACGCTGTATTATAGTAAATGCTAGCTAGAAATGGATAATTTTCAAGCGCACGATCTGTATAAAAAGTCAACATATGTATTTCAAACGAATGGGTGACATGAAATTTTACTACCAAAGATTTTATTACTGAAGAAATGGTCGACAATTATTAATAATGATCCAGGTTTCCTCAATTAACCGTTATTGATTGGTTATTTATTCAAATTGACTTGTCAGATATATACGAGAAGTCACAATAAAAAAGCGTGAGAAGTTGTGTGTTATGTATCGAGTAAGAAGTTATCTTTGATGTGTTATTCTAATGCGTAATGTGCATAATTATACTCCAGAAGAGCCGTTCTGGCGAAACGCATGAAAATACTTCAAGAAGTTAGAACAGATCAAAGCCTGGTTTGCAAAACCTTATTCCTGGCCTGTCGTCTGCACTAACAACAGTGTTACACACTTCTTAAACTAACCGCTGTAAATGCGAGTTACGAATACCGCACAAGAGTCCTAACTGCTACAAGCCGTCTGGAGGTAGTGAGACAATGGCAACCCCAATCGGGGTATCGGGGCTCGAGTCGTGGGAAGAGGAACGAGATGGGAAAGAGAAAGGTAGGGAAGTACTTGGCTATTCCGAAGTGGTCACCAAAGACGGCTAAAGACATTTTAAGCAATGTTTAAATTCTAAATGATGGTCTTACACCAGAGCTATACTGAGAGTATCTTCCACTCTGGAAAGTGCCGCAAATACACTTGTGAATGACACAAATTAATCAAATATAATTTAATAGCGTACACCGGAATTAAACTCGCCAACTCCGGATTGCTGGTCGGGAGCCTTATCCTTCGATCTATCGTTGTCGTTTTAACGATTTTATATTTTAAGTTCGTGCTAATCTTAATGTCTATGTTATTGTTAGAAAGTTTGTTTAAATAATTATTTACCTATTAATACCTTAATAATATTTTTGCTACACTGGTAAGCTTTTCTATTTTTATTCTATCCAAAGCTTCAAAATTTCGTATTTTTCACGATGAAGCAATTTGCATGTGCCCCAACTGAACCGCACGAGATGAGATTATGTTGAAGGTGTAGGCAATCAATACGAGGTCCAATCAATCAAAATACTTGTTAGATAACCCCCTTAAGCCTAAAGGGTAAACGTTTTGAACGTTATAATCTACGGGTTCATAGATGGCGGCAATTTAATTATTTAATGAAAATACACATTTATCAAGTTAAGCTTTAAAATATTAAGATGAATTATTTATTCATGCCCTAAAATACATATTATGAATATGGATAGATAGTTTAGTCCGTATGAAAACTCAATTCTTTCAAGAAAGGCGTATGAATACAATATTGGATTGAATCAACGATATAATAGCATATTTGTTTGTATGCCTTTTTGAAAGAATTGTGTTTTTATACGGATAAAACTACTTATTCATATTGCGTATGTACGGGCGCAAACAAATAATTCGTCTTAATATTTTAAAATATAACTTGCATAGAGTCTTAAAGGGTGGTTAGAGATTAATTATAGAAATATATCATGTTTTCCTCATCTTCATGTATCTCGATTTCTACGATATAAAAAAATCTAGTACCATTAATTTTCTGTGCTAAAACATATGGTCTGTCGTGTTGTATTTTAAAATTGTAATGTATTGTATCAAAAATGTTGAGAAGTTTGTGGATTATTAGTGTTTTCTTCAGTGAAATCAATAATCTTTCTTGTTGTCTCTATTTTTTCCAATTCAGAAGTCAGTATGGCAAATTATTCAGAATTGTTAAGGGCCATTTAGAAGATATAAACGGCGCTTTAAAATTTGTCCAATTAAGTAATTTTTATTATTATTTCATGTATAACTACCACAACACGGGCATTAGCCTAGTATGGTAGTTAAAAAAATGTCAAAAATGTAACATGTAAACATTTATTAAATAATAAAAAAAGTATGTTTGCTATATAGAGCCGGAAATGCTGATAAGGACGTTAAGGGTAAAAGCAGGAAATTCAATTAATGGAGGGCCATATGCAGTAGTTTTCAAAGGAAGGCAGTTTAGCTCTGGGCGTCCCAGGAAGGCACAGTATGATCAAATAGATCATTTACTTGACTCAATGCAGTCAGGAGACAAAACACATAAATGTGGATGAAGCAAGAAATTAGTGCTAGGACAAGGTATGGGATCCTGTAAGCCTAACCGTTAAAAATATTTTATTTTACAGTTACGCAGGGATCACACGTGGACAGTACAATACTGTCTTGTCCCAGCTCCGGACCCATTGTCCTAGTGCAAACAGTAGTTTGAAGAACAGGGCAATGAACTAATACATTGTCCCAGAGATAGACGGCAAGCTATCTCCGCAGGATAGAAGACGCGCCCGGCCGCGTTGTCCGCGTGTAAACGCGTTTTGACAAGACAGTAGGACAATAGCAAGTCGATCCGCGCGTTCCTATATCTCGGCTGTCGGCGCTTTCGACGCTCGGATCTCGTATTTCGGCTTCAAAATATCGCGTAAATATAACACTACAATACATCGTATAAAATACCTAATATTTTTCAGGAACTCGCTCGTATCGCAAGTCGTAGTGTATCCACTTTTACAGCTTCCCGCGTTTGAACTATAGTTGATTAACTGTTTTGTCTCATTGTCCTGCTGAGCGCGGTCCAGGCTGTTCACGGAGCAGGGATAGGACAATTTGTATTGTCTTCTGTATTATCCTCGTGTGATCCCGGCATTACAGAAGATGAAAAAGAAAGTAATAAAAAAGGAAGGAGGGGAAAGATTGTAGAATATAAGGACATGACATTATTATTAAAAGTTTTCATAGTTTGCCAAAGAAAGGGGTAATTAGGCCACAGGAATAAATCACTCGTAGGCAGCAATTTGCCATTATCAGAAGCCTACATTAAAACGTACCATCGAATTATAACAGCGTAGGAGAATCTAAACATACGACAGGATAATTTATTCGCAAGATAATGATACTTTGGAGGATGCTTATTTTTATAGATATTATTCTACTTGCTTACGTATAACTACAATTGATCGAAATGCACCTACGTGGAAAATCTCAATAAAGACTTTTAATTTAATTTATAAATAATAGTAGTGACCAAGCAGCATTGCAAGTTTCAGTATGGCGTCTTCTATCAGTAAATATTTATAATAGTTTAATGGACATTTCAAACTTCCATTGCTTATGGTGGAAATAACGATTCAAGGAGAAAATAAATTCCAATCTATAGAGATAATATTTTTTCTACGTGCAGGCTATGGAGTCCGCCTCTAATAAGCATTCTTATAGTAATAATAAGTAAATGATAAAAAAAGATATTTTAAAAGTATCGGGGCATCTCCTGACGCTATCCAGTATCCACCCTCCTCGTTACATCCGTGTATACTGTATATTCGAGTCCTATTACTAAGGCTAGCAAATCCTGCTTTAGCTGGAAGGGATAATATTTTACGAAATAATGGCTTATTTTAGTAACGACCCATTACAGTAGCAAGGCCACACTACTCCTGTATGATATGTTTAAGGATTACTATTTAAATTTAGAGGCTGTAGCTCGCTATTGAAATTATCAAAAAAAATTATTATAATAATTGCTTTTTAGAAAATCTTTGAAGTAAATGGTTGTTTACCAGTTGTGTAAAATTTAAAACTTTAATTAAAAAGCAAGGTTTCTTGTATTTACCGTCTTAGGAACTTATTTTTTTAGTAAATTATTATAAGCAATAATTATCCACCTGAAATAGTTTATTAGTATTTTTAGTCTGGAGATATTTACAATTTTTATGGGTATTTCAGGCGAATAATTATTGCTTATAATAAATTGTTATCCTTTGTGCCATGAATTAAAATCGTTGTCTTATAAACATTAATGTATCATTAAAAATAATAATATTTGACAAGTCAAAATATTTATATAACATGTCTCGACGCTATTTTTATTTTATTTTATTTTATTTAGGAAACAAACAGTCATTTATATATTTAGCATAAACAGCAATTATTTACAATATTAGACCAATAATGTTCAATTAATTATAGTCGTTGATTCAATATTTGCACCTATACAATATATTTATAAATGACAAAGAAATATAAAGAATAAACATTATAAGTAATTACAAAATGTTATAAAAAGAATTAAAGACAGTTAGTAGTAACACAGTTTTCGCATGATTATAATAAAAACAATAAAATAAACTAAGATGATAGGATTATTTCACAAAATAAAAAATTAAGTTATCAGTTTAGTAAGTAGCATTTTAAATGTTTTCAAGTTACACTTGAAAATGTCTACATCTCTAGAGGCATTGTGAGTTTTACAGATACGTCCTATTAAAGAGTTTTGCGCATATTTGGCTTTACAGTGTGGTGTTCTAAATAAGTCGTTCGATCTGGTGTTGTGTTCAGGGCAACGAAATGCAGTATTTTCTAGCAGATATGACGAATCAACAAGACTATTCACGATTTTGTACAAGAATAGGGCATCAAAAATAGTGGGAAATTAAGCAATAACAAAGTCTTTCTTATAAAAAATAAAATTGGTTGTTTTCAATTGAAAAAATGTAATAAGCAATAATTTTTGAATGAAATAGTAGTACAAATTGAATTATTTGGCTATTTTTGAATAAGCCGAAGTAGCTTAGTGGATTAGAGCAGCTGACAGGCAGTCAGAAGGCTGCGGGTTCAATTCCCGTCGGCGATGTTTATTTTTACTCCGGAGATATTTTCTACTTTTATGGGTATTTCAGTATTGCTATGCGTAAAAAACCTTGTTTTATAAATATTTAAAACAAAATTTATCATTAAAAATTTAAATTAAATAACTTTACTGCTGTGAGTTTTTTAAATGTCTTTGAATGGGATTGAACTTTCCTCCTTAGGGATCCACAGCGATCAAAACTTTGCAAATCTCGACTGGGTGTACGTGATTGCCATCAATTGATGGCATGATACAATGCACTGGCATCGACAACCAGTCCTGCCGAGTTTCAGCTCGATCGGATGTCGGGAAGTAGGTCGATTTCCACTTCCAAGATTAATTCACTAAAATAAAATGCAAATTTTTAGAACAATAATTCAGAAGAATAGAAAAAGTGGACAGAGAGCTTCGTTTTCCAAACCTTCAAGGGTCCATTTACTACCGTTAAATTCATCTCTCATGATCGGTCAACTCAACATATCCTCGTAATTCTTCCCATTGCTTATATTGATAAGTAGTGATCTTATCGCATCTTCTCTTTACGAGAACGCACTGGAAGAAGGGAGATGAATGGTGTCAGGAAGTGTATCCAATCACGGCTTTGAGAACCATAGATGCGGAAGGGTCCTAACTGGTGATGCGGAAAATCTAACCATTCTAATAATCAAATGATGTTTCGAATCAATAGTTCTAAATCAGTTTGGATGTACTCGTATCGCCTCATCCCTTTCGCAATTCCAAATACTCCTACAAAAAATCGTGTTCCTTCCGTATAGTCCGTAATAGTTTTCAAATATATTATATAAAGAACTAGCTTTATTCCAGAGAGTTTCAATGCCCTTAGTAGAAAATATAGAACAGAAGGATGTATCTAAATTAGAGATGTGCCGATTATGACTTTCGCCGACTAGCCGACTAGCCGATTAGTCGGTTGTAATAAGACCGACTAGTCGGCCGACTAGTCGGCTAAGCCGATTACGGTTTGAAGCAGAAGCTTTAGTCTTCTTACATCATAATTTACCCTTAATTAAAAAATATAAGTAAGTTATAAAAAATATAAGGAGATTATGATATTTTTGGTAGTCACAATTGTGACTTTGATTTGATTAGATTATGTAGGTATGGTTATAAGAAATATGTTTTATTCATTTTTTGTTTGTTTTTATCAAACAGTTCATGTTTAGAATTTTTGGATATATATATATAATATATACATATATTACTGTGCATCTTGTACATACAATCTTGCTTTAATACACATAACTAGGTTGTTAATTTAAAAAACTACTTTTTATTTTAATAATAAGAAATACTTATAAATGTTCATTGAAGATAAGAAGATATTTTGTTATTTTTTATGTTAATTAGGATAGGTACTAATTTTGATCAATAAATGTCATAATTATGTTTTCTTTACAAGCTAGTAATTTTAAAAACTGATTACCAAAGGAAAGATTGCTTTACATTTTTTAATGTATAAGACTGATTATAAAATTAAAAAAATAATATATAATCAAGGTTTTTATTTCATGTAGTTCCCCGCATTCATATTATTAAGAAATACATACAACGTAAGAAGTCGGATAGTCGGCGCTCTTTGCCGATTAGTCGCCGACTAATCGACGACTACAATAGTGGCCGGATAGTCGGCTTTACCGACTAGTCGCCGACTAGTCGGAACATCTCTAATCTAAATATACTCGTATACCATCCTGAAATTCATAAGGTTTTAAGACGACGCAAGACTAAGACGGGGGTTTGCTCGAGGTTAACATTTGAATTAATTCCAAAAAAATGTAAAATTATAATTAATATATTTTAGAGCGATCCCTACGGATGATAAGGATAAGTTATTTATATTTAAGATTAATAAAAACAGTACCTACCTTACCATTAAAATATATTGCAGCAGATTTTATTTTTCTAGACGATGCATTAGAAACTTTTAAAGGGATTTTTATAGAAACATCTGAGATTTTAGTAATACTTTCATCAGAAATAATTAAAATAAACCCAACGGAAAGATACATTTTCTAGGCCTGCCAGGGAAAATTCACCCGTAGGTCCGTCTATTACGCAGCGCCGCACGCAGAATATTGTTTTTACACGACTTCATCACTAATTTCGTTAAGATTCCCACTTTATTATAGAGATTTGCGAGGGCAAATTCAACAAGATTTTGTGCATCGCTTCTTCGCTTTATTATAGAGATTTGCGAGGGCAAATTCAACAAGATATTGTGCATCGCTTCTTCGCTTTATTATAGAGATTTGCGAGGGCAAATTCAACAAGATTTTGTGCATCGCTTCTTCGCTTTATTATAGAGATTTGCGAGGGCAAATTCAACAAGATTTTGTGCATCGCTTCTTCGCTTTATTATAGAGATTTGCGAGGGCAAATTCAACAAGATTTTGTGCATCGCTTCTTCGCTTAACCTCGTTAAGATTCCGACTTTATTTTAGGGTATTGTTTCGTCTTAAGCACCTACTTACCAAAAAATATTTCACTTACGGTTTTAACTATGTTAAATGATAACTTTTAAATAGTCTCGAACTGATTTAGCCCCTCGGAAGAAATATTATACATCTTCCTCTATGTTTAGCCCTCACCTGTAACAAAAAGAAATTATTCTTTAAAAGCACAATATATTATTTTTTGTAATCTCTGTCAATTTTCAATCATTTTAAATAAATGATATCCTACCAAGCATTTCATAAAATAATTACAAAAGAAAAGACGTTAAACTAACGAACCAACCAACAAGCCGTTTCTTAGCAGGGGTATTGGCGGTACACATTCCTTGCTTCATTTACATTCATAATATGTTATCTCTTACATCCTATATTAAGGCGAAGCTTAGTGCCAAATCACTATTTTGATTAATCTTTATAACGAATTGGTGTACATTGTGAGTACCAAAAATATGCTTTAGATAAATTGAAGGTTTCCCTATCGCTTCGCTGGAGTAGAATACAAATAAAAAATATTAATGTATTTTTGTTGTTTGTTTTTGGGGTGTTATGCCGTGTTGCGCTAACGCCTTCTTTAGCCGACGTTTCGGACAGCATTGCAGTGTCCATCATCAGGGCAGATCCGGTAGATCCGAAGATGTGAAACAACAAAACAACAAAATTGCTTTTGGCCGTGAGAATCTAAAAAAAAAAATATATTAATGTAAACTACTAAAAAAAATATTTTCTTTATAGAAATGTATGGACGCATAAAGGAAACAACTTTTAAAAAACACAATATTAAAGCTAAGATTATCTGTGACAGTTTCACTTATTAAAATTTTTTGCTTCCCTATAAAATTATTTACAAAATAAATAAAAACCAGTTTTTTGCTTGAAATCGAACGTTACTAGACTCCGTTTGTCAAGCGATTATAATGCCTATTACCTACGATATAAGGTATGCCAAGAATACACACATTTTTGGCTTGTAGCTTCCTTTTAAATACGGATTCTTGACGTGATCCTTCTTGAACATAACATTCTTTCCAAAAAAAGCATTTAATTTGTGGCTGACCATAATAACAATACATTGTTTCTTTTTTTATTTTCTTCCTTTAAAAATAATTGAAAGATGTTGCCACTCTCTTCCTCGGGCGTCCCCAACATCTTCTACAGTTCAAATTTGCATCATATATTCTACTTAAACTCCTTTCCTCGTTCATTCGCTCTACATGCAAAAACTTTAAAAGTATAAGAATATCAATAATAGTTCTCCGGGTAGAAAGTAGCAGCGGTTTTAGGTTAGACTGTTAGAATCAGAATGTTTTGTAGCACTCAATTTATGTTGAACATATCTAAGATGTTTTATTTGCTATTATAATGTCACATCACAAAGTATCATCTGCTTCATATATAGGTATATTCCGAGTCCCAACTAGTACCAACTGCTCCCAACCGTCTAGCCAGTAAGACTATGACATCCGCTATTGAGGTATGTTCCGAGGCTGAAGGTAGTGGGGATAGGAAAGAGATGAGGAAGAGGAAGGTATCGGCTACACGGAAATACGGCGTAAGCACAGACATATGAATATAATAGACGAGAAGTTAAGGACGAGGGGTTAAAACAAGAGTTGCGGGACGCAGAGAGGAAAGCTGACTGTGATTCGTCAACAAATCAATCTGACAGTAAATAGGCATCTCGCATTATAATATCACCATTTAGTTCTTAAAAGTAAAATCTGCTATTGAATGAATAGACATTTTTACATGGGAGCGCAAATTACTCGCCACGTTATGAACAAATTTGCGAAGTCCAAATTCGGCAAAATAAATTTCTTCTATTTTCAGAGTCGAATATTTCGTTTACGTATTTAGTAAAGACACTTTTATAAATGTTCATAATTTACTTCCCAGCAACCAACCAGCTTTGTGTTCAGATGTATCTCGATGTGATAGTATATGTTTCTACAACTGATCCATATTATACGATGTGAATATGCTTAAAATAAAGTAAAATAATGCTTATATATGGAATGTAATACGACAATTGGGTTTATTCTCTTTTTCACATCTATTTTTACAAGTTTTCATAACACAAGTCACCATTTTGCCGTGTTATTTCGTAAAATGAACCGATGATGCCTCGACCATAGTTCGCACAAGAATGATGACGTCACGTTTTCTAAATTCACTTGAGGCCATACGCGAGCCCAGCCGGCTCCAATGGAACCGGTATGGGGAGTGGGGAATAATACGCTTTTAATCACTTAGGGCAGGTCTACTAATATTCATATGTCTATGGGCTTAAGCCATTTCAAGCAACATTTCAATTATGAATGGTGGTCTTACTACAGGATGATACTGAGAGTATCCTAATTATACTGAAAATATACTAATTAATCAGTTTATCATATTTGAACTAGGCATAATATTGTACAGCTCTAAAAGTCCTCTATCACAGTACGCGGCCTTGGAAGTTTTGAAACATGATATCCTGTATTTAACACTTAAAGGTGTGGGTAGGTTATCGGGAATATTTAGTTGCCGAGGGCGATGGTTCAACAGGGTAATATTAATCGATACGCCTCAAAGTTTTCGATTAAACTGTCTAATCGCACTAACGAATATTGACGTTCATTTCATAATTGAAATAGAAAGATCATTTTTAGTCCAAAAATAAATCATTCTATACGGTAGTGAGGGGTAGAAAGATCGGTATTTCAAACGGAATCAATTGATTGATTCAATAACAAATAATCTCATTCGTTCACTACGAATCAATTTCGAGATTCGAATATTTTAAAGCGTCATATCTACATATTTATTAAGCAGATAATTATAATACATTTAAATAGCGGTATCAATAGCCCTCTTAGTGAATAGTACACCAAGGGCTCTTTCCAATTAGTTCAATAATTTGAATAAACTGACGAACATAACAAAACATTTAAAATTGATTCATTAATGATTCGTTTAAATCGGTTCGATAGTTTCAAGTAAAGTTTTATGATCCATAAAATATTGAATCGTTCAAACTTGACTAGCTCGCTTAGTATAAACAATTGAATCTTTTCGATGAATTATAGTCACAATTTATTGGGGATAATTTATTGAGGTAAACAGGTATATCTAAGGGACCATCTGGATTATACATATATTAGAGTATTACTTTTATACCAAAAAAGATGGCATTCGAAACGTCTTAAATTGATAGATAAGAACGATAAAAATGACCGATTTGAATAAGGCCTCAATAGCTTAAACAGTAGAGACGCCATTCCCGGCAAGGTTAGAGGATCTAGGTTGCGACCGTTAACTTTTTTTTACATTAATTTGTCTGTTTCATGTTTTCATCGAGTCATCGAAAAATTACGATGATTTGTAAAAAAAATAACATTCAATGAATGATTCAATTGATAATTCAAATGAATCAATTCTTTCATTCAGTTGAATGAATCATTCAACTTGAGCATCACTTTTACCGCATACATGGTTGATTCACAAACGAGTACTAGATACTAAGCATTAGCGGTGAGGGTTGTTTACCCAGTGGGGACGGCACGTGTTTCTGAAAATTTGATTTTCAATTGGGTATCATTAATCAAAATTCACACATGTGTGTCAGAGCATAATCAAATTAGCAGAAGGTAAGATCATACATTTGCTGGGGGGGGGGGGTTGAAACGTGCGAGGTGGGTGTCGCCTTTGTAAAACCGCATCATAGGAACAAAGCGGTAGTAATTATTATAATTATGGTTATATTGCTTACATATTATTTTTTATGGAATCGTCGTGCTGGTGAAACATTACCTCGAAGGCGCTTTACAGAGAAAAAAATTACCGCAACGACTTGAAAATTCATACTTTGGGAAGCAGATGTAATTTAATTTATTTATGCAACAATCTATTTTTTACTGGTTCATCAATCCATCAGGTTTGCCGTAGATGAAAGCTGTACAAATTTATTAAGAATCTTTGAAGAAGAAGATAATACTAACAAATCTAAATCTATTTGTTAGTACTATCTTCTTATTTATTGATTTATTACATTGATGGGTATAAATCCCAAAAGTTAAAAAAAAGTGTTTCCAATATAAATTAAATTAAAAATTAGTTAATTATAATTAATTATTAAAATTAATTATTAAAATTAACAATTAAAACTAAATTCGTAATCCGGTTAAAAACGGGTTTGCAGGCCTCAAAGAATGAGTTGATAGGTTTCCTAGTAAACTTTTAGTCAATGGCGAATCGCCGTGTCTACTTTTGCATAGAACTTAAATTATCAGGATGTCGGAACACGTGTTCCCGAAAATCCTAATATTTTGCATTTCATCATTATATATTATCAAGACAAATGCAGGTGCATGAACATGTGTTCCGATATATTAGAAATTTACTAAACGTTAATCAGGAAACGGCCCGCAATCGCGTATTTAATCGGATTACCAATAATTTGCAATAATCATTTTTCTCCGTGAAAGGTATAAATGATTTTACATTTTATTTTATGTATTTAGACGAACAAATCGATACAACAGTTCAAAGACATACCAAATCCAAAAACGACAATTTGAGTTATTGCTATCATTGGATTTGTTTCGCTGACACCTTTAAATTTCCGTAAATAAATCACTATTGTTCAATATTGTCACCGAAATACAGCAGAAATTTCTATACAATGTTTGTTAAAGGTCAAGAAGGAAACAAGCTAGTTGGTTCCCTTCTCGATGAGTATTTTACTTCGGGATACTGTCACACCAAACACTGATTGTTTTCCACTGTTATTTCAGTATTTTTGCTCTCCCTTTTTTCAAATCTCCTATTTTGAAATATAAGTGTTCAAAAATTTGAGAAGATAAAACTGAAGAATTGTATGAAAAGCCACTCGCTACAGATGCCTACTTCTTTTTATATTCAGAAGATACATATATTATGAAAATTAGACAAAGAAAAGTCAAAAGGGTGTTTACACATTTCTATTTATTTTAAATCAATAAGTGAGAGAGACCCGTTGTTGTAGGTATGCATTAACGACAAATGAAACCCGAAAGTAAACAACAGTCTTACAACACGTTAAGTTATACGGCCCTGCGAAAAGTAGGTAATAATTCGACAGCTGCCACCACGAAACAAGGAATCCACATTATCATAAACGAGGAATTATTGTGCGTCGGACGACTTGGCAAGCTTTTATATACTTGATGCTCTCGAATGTTTATAGATAAACTTGGCCGATTACCTACGCATAAAGTACACTCGTAAATACGAGACATCTTGGCACGTATTTAATAATAAATATAATTACTAGTTAAGGGGAGTTAATGAAATAAAGCATTTTTATGTGGTGACAGACTTGGGAACTCAATATGTGAGAGGTCGTGCGTACAATAATCCTTTGGTTGACCATTATAATTTGCATGACTCCCAATGGAAAACAACATTTCAACAGTCGCAAAACAATAATAATGCTGTGATTTAAATTAAATTGAATAAAATGCTGGAAAGAGTGAAATCATTGAAAGAGAAATTATTTGTTAAACAAGTGAAATTGATAAATGAATCGTATTTAAATGGTGCTTCAACATTCAGATACTCGAATCGGGCAATGTCAAGAGTCAAAATAATAGACGAGTATGTATGAATGTGAATGAGGCAAGAAGCGTGTGTCAAGTCCGAGTTGTTTGGCGGTCCGTCCTCTCTGCCTACCCCTGCGGGAAACGGCATGATGGTTAGTTAGTTAGTTAGTTCAACATTCAGCAATGATGCTCATTGAAGTGATAAATTATACGATTGTAAGCAGACTAGAGTGATAAATTATACGATTGCAAGCAGACCGAAGTGATAAATTATACGAATGAAAGCAGACTGAAGTGGTGAATTATACGATTGTAAGCAGACTGAAGTTATAAATTATACGATTGTAAGTAGACTGAAGTGATAAATTATACGAATGTAAGCAGACTGAAGTTAAAAATTATATGATTGTAAGCAGACTGAATTTATAAATTATACGATTGTAAGCAGACTGAAGTGATAAATTATACGAATGTAAGCAGACTGAAGTGGTAAATTATACTATTATAAGCAGACTGAAGTTAAAAATTATACGATTGTAAGCAGACTGAATTTATAAATTATACGATTGTAAGCAGACTGAAGTGATAAATTATACGATTGTAAGCAACTGAAGTTATAAGTACGAAAATAATATTTGCGGTTTCACTGACAGCAGTTTCTAGTTATTGGCGCAGCTATGAAGAGAACGATCAAATCTCAAATAAGAAAAAGTGATTAATTGGTCAAACAAGCGTATGTTATATATTTTTGAAATAGGGGACATTTATAAAAGATGCACCTTAAAAAGACAAAAGGGGCTATCCCGCAATAGAAATGTTGAAAGGAATTTCTTTCAACTTTTAACTATCATATTGTGCGTTGAAATGTGTTAAATTTATATAATTTTAGATATTGTATGGAGCCCATTTCTTCAAACTGATAATTTGACCGATATTTCATAAGAGAGGTATGCATTTTTTTCGAATGATTTGGCTAATACATATAACCTTTTAAATAATTAGTGTTTAATGGCTTAACTTAACATGACTATTTTTTGACCGCTATACCCTTTTTTTATTGTTTGTGACGTATTTGCTTTTGTCCAGATGCGTATTTTGAAGCAGAAAATGTTAAGTAAAAGAAAAAAACTTGGTTTTATTTCATACCGTTTACTCACAGTCGAAATGCATAACAGATTATTTAAGACAAGGTTTTCAAATACTCGGCAATAAAAATAAATTACACGGGAAAGTAGATATGCTCAAGAAATAACAAAAATTATGATAATAACTATCGTGAAATGGGACGTAGAACTGGAAAAATATACGTTGAAGAACAAAAAATCAAAAGGCAGAATGGGAATTAGGCATTCCCAAAGAAAACTAAATAATCATTTTGAACGATTTGGGCGAAATTGAGACTTCATGTTGTCAGAAACAAATGTTCGCTATTAGCAACTTAACGAAAATAATAATACGTGAAACGCAGAAACGTTATTTATTTATGCTGGATATTGCGATCTGTACAAAGGCGCAGATAATGTTCGACTTGTATCATAAAACAAAACTTTAATAAAGGTGTTAAACGTAAAAAAATATGTAATAAAATAATACTCCACTTAACGAATATGTAATCAATTGAAGGGGAAAAATAACAGAAAACTTATGTAGCGCAGTTTTGCGAAGGTTCGCCTCAAGTGCGTTATCTAAAAAATATCTTATAATTATTATTATGAACAGAGACGGTTACTTTACCGTTATTTAATTATTAGACTGTTTAGAGAACTTCGGGAGCCAGTATTAAATTACCAGAGATAATTAACTTAAGTAGTACACACTTTATAAGACAATTAAGATGAAGTTACCATTTGGTGGCAAATTATATGTGTTCACAAAATGGGAGGAACCAACAGTCTGGAGCCAGTGAGACTACGGCCTCCCCAATTGGGGTACAATTGGAATTGGATAGGGAAGAGGAAGGTGGAGGGGTACTTTGCTATTCAGATCTAGTCACCAAACACGGCTAAAGCCATTCCAAGCAACGTTTTAATTCTGAATGTTGGACTTACACCAGAGCTATACTGACAGTGTTTTGCACTCCGAAACATGCCACAAGTATACTATATATATTTTAAATTAATAAATTGTGAAAAATCACAAATTAATCAAATTAAATTTACTTGCGCACGCCGGGATTTGAACCCGCGACTTTCGGCAAACAACATCTAAGTAAGCTTCTGGAAATGTTAGAAAATAAAGGCGGTCATAAAAGAATGTAATAAATAAATAATTATAAGCTTACTTCACTTAGCATTAGGAATCGCTTGTACGTAGCGTGGGTTTGTGTGAAATCTAGTCAGCGTCTAATATATATTTACATGACGATAGAGATGGTAATAACTTGTTTGATAAAATAATTTACAAGATAAATTAAATATTTCTATTTTTGATACTGACAATTCGTGGTGGAATTCTATTATATTAAAACAATTTTTAACTTTTTTGCACCAGTCCGTTACTCAAATGTATTTTACCATGCATTTAAAAATAAATTGATGCAATTTAAACTGAGAGCTTCCGTTTACCTCTGTATTTAAGGCGAAGCGTAATGCTAAATCACTATTTTGATTAATCTTTATAACCAATTGGTGTACATTATGAATACTAAAAAAATTGCTTGCTTTAGATAAATTGAAGGTTTTTCTATCGTTTCGCTTGAGTAGAATACAAATAAAATAATAAATTACTCAATAAAAATATAAATTTAAACTACAAATAAATATATTATTTCAATAGAAATGTATGAACGCGTTAAGTTAATAACTTTGAAAAATACAGTATTATAGCTAAGATTATCTGTGACAGTTTCACTTGATTAACTTTTTTGCTTTCTTATAAACTTATTTACAAAATAAATAAAAACCAGTTTAGCGCTTGAAATCGAACGTTTCTAGACTCCGTTTGTCAAGCGATTTTAATGTCTATTACCTACAATATAAGGTATACCAAGAATAAACATATTTTTGGCCTGTGGCTTCCTCTTAAAAAAACCCCAGTTGATTATCTCAAAGAGAAAGACGTTTAAATAATTTGTTAGATTTAAAAAAATCTATCATACATTTCCTCTGCAGTTCATTTACAACTTTTCTAAATTCTAAATAGTTTCTGAAATTAGTAGTAGCAGTATTACCAGCGCTGTTACTATTAATAAAGCGGATTTCACTACTTCCCGCAGGTAAGTGTCATAAGGCTAATTACCGCCTTTGTTTTGCTGCAAAAAGCCCCCGCTCTAAGTACTAAAGGCGCCTTCAGTCGAGGATTTCCTCTTCTGCCTGTTTGTAGTTTTGCTTCCGCTGTTTCTTTGTTCGGGTCGTTGTGCCCGCGGCAAAGCTATGGAGGTTAAGCTCACAGGTTATTAGCGCAGTCACTTTAGCTCAGCTGTGGGAAATGATGACTGATATGTAACCTGAGTGATGGTAAAAGTAATGGTGATAAGGATTAAAAGGTTTTGGAATTCTACGATCACTATTCTTAAACTGGACGAGTGTCACCCTTTAGACGGAGAAAAATAACTGATACGAAATACTGTTAATTTATTTAAATTCTGGTCAAATTTTTCGTTTTCTTGGCCTGTAACGGATGAATTGAAATAGTTCCTAACAAAGTATTAGATAAAAGCAAATATTTTGTGAGGACGGCGGAACACGTGTTCTTACAAATACTGATATTGATACAGACATCATTATATATTGTAACATTCTACCAAGATATAAATTAGGAAATATATATTCTGAGTGACTAATATTTTATCAGTAAGTCTCCATACTGTCACCTTTTTAACAGGATCATTTTTTCTTCGTGTACAAAGAACATTCTTACAAAGTAAGTCGTTACTCAAAATTATAAAGGCTTAGATGATCAGAAGATAGCTAAAACTGTTAATTTTACTAAACATTATTATGGTATTATTATTTTATTTATAACTTTGTAGCACATCTCAATTTGAACGTGAAGAGATAGAGAGGAGGAAGCTGATTCGTACTGAGAAGAAAAAAATATCATCTTCGGGAATGCTGAGGGAATGTTATTTTTAAGCATAAGAAAGAGTGAACCTGTGTTTTGAAAATGTCAATATTGTAGAATGGAAGAAACGCAAGTCAGTAAATGGATGAAAACGAATAGTAATCGAAATAATTCCGAAGAAAATCATACATAACATACATTTTCATCACTGGAGAAAAGACTACATGCACTCTTAATTTCATTTCACTCTTATAAAATTTCAGAGAATGAATATTTACAAATAATACGAGATCTAACACTAATATTATCTTCGTATTTTTTGTTTTTTGCCTAATAACCTAAAATGAAAATTTTAATTTAATTGTTATTGTTATGTTGGGTTAGATTCTCGTTAGTGCGTGTTGTGAGCCAACAAACGCTAAACAATAATAATCCCTTGAGATAAGGCTCCGATGTCAGGCTGATGCATCGAGGTATATGTATTTCTCGATGACGTCATGTTCATGTCTGGCTGGCAATGGAATAAAGTAGTAGATGAATGTTTCGTAAAACATACTAGCAAGCAATGATATAAAACGCACAAGGGATGTTAGTGTGGGGCTAAAAATGACATATTATCGAAAAACATGGTTAAGTTTTTTTGTATTAGGCAATTCACCCTAAAAAGAGTGCTATGAGATGGTTAAGTTTATATGTTAAATTTTTAAAATTACCGTTCCAGGAACTAACATTAAAGATTGAATGCTCCTCCAAAAAATATGAAACACTTAAATAAAGCGTCCTCAGGAGCAATACAAGATAAAATGTCCATAAACTATTATTTTAAATGTCTAAAGCCTAAACTTGTGGGCGTAAATAAATAAAACGTACTTAAAATCGTAATAAAAATTTTCAGATTTTAGTAATAATAATAACATAACATTTATATAACGCAGTTTAGTGTCACTTCACTACAAGTGCGATTAACTATAACAAACTTAAAAACGGTAATTTAGTATTATTGTTCCTGTTCTTAAAATTATTCCTACAGTGTGTCTTACCCAATACATATCTAATATTATAACAAAAAATATACTGTTTATACAAAGTAAGTGAAACATTTAAATAGTAAAGTAAGAAAAAGGGTCATAATACGAGTAACTTTCTAAAATATTTTAAAGAAGTAAGATAGTAATAAACCAGCGTTTTCTATAATAATTATTAATTGCGTTGGTTTATTGCTCTTACAATATTGTTCGACGTTGCTTCCGTAATTATTGGAAAAGTGGATCAACAAACAGATTTGGCGGTAATTTGTGTGTATTTTGGACTATATTCCTACGATTTAGATTGAGAATAAGCTATTACAAGTCACTTTGATAAGTGTAGGCTGTATCTAGGCAAGTGTTTATCAAGGCCGGCACATCATACGCAGTCGGTCGCAAGGAATGGAATGCACCGGGATGAATAATTAGTTCCTCTTAACTCACGTGCATTGAGGGGATGCCCTTTACCATGGACACAAGAGAGTTATGGAATGTTGGACTGATATTCGTTTTATTTTCATTATCTGAAGTGTTTCCACGACTTAACGGTGTAGTCCTAACGGTTGCTTGAAAAAATCAGCATCATTATTGTAAAGAGGAAATGGCGAAAATTAGAAAAAAAAAATTGAGGAGACCTACATATTACCCCCGAGCGCAAATCGGTGGGCATAAATTGCATTGTAAAATATTAAATTTTTGACTGGTAAGATCTAATTTGGTTGGATACCCCTTATCGATATACTCTAGTTTTAAATTTGACTTATGTAAAATTCATTCATTACGTTCAATTCATTACGTAAAGGTCTACGGAACGTGTTATTTACGTAACTCGGGGGGTATTAATGTACACGTACATGTAATATGTATGTAGCCGCGACAAAACTGTCAAATTCAGACACTCCAGACAAATTTCGGATGCAAATATGTTAAAATTCACTGAATAAGGAAGCGCCTGAATTAACTGTATGATATATTAGCTATAACTTGAATGTTCACTGTTCCAGGTTAAATCTGCCAGTAGCATGGTGAAATCGGTTCGGTTTCAAATAAATCAATAGAATGGAGTTACAATGTTTTAAATCCAATTTAATTCTTTATTACATGTACCGACTAGGAAAAAAAACAAAATGTAACATTCTTCTACAATACATACACAACCAACTATCATACACACTCACTAACCAATAGCATTTATGATCTGGGCAACAAGTTAGAGGGTACTGTTGATATATTTACTGAAACCATTTATAGAATTAAGAGTAATCTATTCCAGCAATTTGTGAATCCTACAAATTATAATAGCGTTGGTAATGTAGTTTTAGCAATTTGTTTTATATGTGGTATCGTTCTATTATCCATTTTCTATTTTAAGTTACTGTTACATATTTTACTAATATTGTTTCATATTTAATTTATCAGTTTAATGTTATTCCATGGTTAAAAAAAAAGTATAATTTCAGTGGGTATTTTCTGTTCTTATAATCCATGTAAAAGCACAGCTGGGCGTAAAATCAAATAAGTAAAAAAATAATATTATAAATGAATTGCAACACGAATGAATTATTTCTGTTAGTGACACTGAAAGTCAACATTTCTACATTACTAGAATAATGTTATTATAGCATTATCAACTGAGCAAATGAAAAACCACCAACCAACCATATCTATAAAAAATTAAAATTAAAACAAAGGAATTAAAAAGTACGAAGACCAAGACAAAATATGCTAGCATTTTTGCAGAAAAGAAATGGCGACTGTTTACTTTTAAGTCATTGTTAAAAATCTTTAGAATACAAATTATCCTTTGACACGCAGTATGTATGTGAATTTAACAAGCTTTGGAAAAAAGGTGGAAATTGGCCCCGTAGAACTTTCGCGCCACAAAACTTTGTATTCATTATAGGTAAGATTAGCCCGGCTTGGTTTGTGAGCAGAGGTACTTTTGGCCCGGTTTAGTATCCGTATGGTGTCATTGCCAAAAGCTGGCAAGTCTAAATGTTAGGTAAATGGCCTATATTGTGGCCTGTAAAAGCAAAGGCAGCAATCTCCAAAATACTTTTTACGGCGTAAATGTTGACAATGCCACAAAAACTTTTTAAAATTATTATGTATATTAGTATGGAAACTAATCTAAGTAATTATCTCTGGTTTGTTTTAATTCGTTAAAACATTTTTCCATGTTTAACAAACCGTGATAAACTATGGCCTAAATTTTAAGCTCCAAACATAAACACTAGATAAAATGATTATTTCAGATTCTCTCAAATTGTAATACACATTCAAGTATTGTTTAGTGTAGGTATTATATTCCCAATAAACCTATACATAGTGGAGATACAACCTTCAAATTCATTAGTTGTGGTTGTGCGAAATAATAATCATCTAAATAACTAACAATCACGCCGTTTTCCGCAAGGGTAGGCATAGGACAGACCGACAAACAACTAGGTCTTGGTACACACTACTTGCCTCATACCCATTCATACATCGTCTCTTACATACTCTTCTATTATTCTGATTCTTGACATGACACATGACCCGACTTCACTTGATCGTGTCGTGTCTTCCTCGGGCGTCCCCGACTGCTTCCACCATTCACATGTGCATCATATATTCCCCTTACACTCCTCTCTTAGTTCATTCACTCTACATGCCCAAAGCATATAAGCGTCCCTTTCTTAATCTTACTCATTAAGCTTACATTAGGCTTACGTACTTACTTCTTTGCGAATCTCCACACGATCATACATGGTTTTATCACACATTATATTCTTTAGACAATTTTTTGCTAGCGCCAACCGCGTTCAGCCACCCATTAATGATGTCACCTGCATTTACCCTTCTTTCAATATTTCTGCCAGCCTTCCCACCTCCCATAATCCTCTTATATACTTCTCAAATGACCAATTTACTAGAATTTAACTCTGTTAATGGTTTGTAATTAGTAATTACTTTGATCTAGGAGCAAAAAACTTATTTGTTTAAAAGACAGTTATTCCATCTGATTTTACAATAAATCTATGGACTTACAAGCTTTTGGCAGCAGTACCACAATATGTTAGTCTAGCTTTGTAGCTTTGTAAGTACAAAAGCAGAATGTGCCGAGTCACGTGTTAATACCGATAAAGCAACAATAAGCTATTGTTGCCCTCGTTGTTAACAACTACGACTTTCAAATAACACTAATGGAAGTGCATTCTTTTCATTGCGAGCTCCGGATTCAGGGGGTGATTTGAACACGTTGGATATATCGATGCTGACGCAGGAACTGTGCCAAACTTGTATGCAACTACAATTTAATGACTCATGCACGGATAAAATGAGTATAGCTGTTTAATTAAAATCCTATTAAAAAAGTTATAACATGCCGTTTCCTGATAAACTATTAGTACTTTCATAATAACTCGATTCATACAGTATATCTTGTTGTTATATAATGACAAAATGTGAAAATATCAAATTTTTTCTAGAGATCGTCATAACACATTCATGTTTTACTGATTTTTTATTTGGAAATATTTCAATTCGTTTGTTAAAGGCCTGCAGTCAATTTTAACAGGAGTACGAATAATTTGACCAATAAGTTTTCTCAGTGTGGAATCTCAGCATTTCCACTGAATAATCTCTTACAGTCTTCTAAAGCACGAAAGAGCCTAAATACATCCATCCTATTTCAACTCCAAGTCTTATTATATTATATGCTATCCCGCAACGTTCCTTTCATAATTCTTTAAGGCAGAAGAAATTATACATTTCAAAGGAAGTGCCAAAAATGTGCATTTTTCATATTCAGATCGCTGGGTTAAAAATTTATTAACCAGTAAACTGTCTATTCGTATAGAACTTTGAATTTACTATTCTAAGGATATTAGACAAAGCTGTGAGCATAAAGTAAAGTACGATGTATTTCTAAAGATCACAAAATTTTCAATAATAAAGCCATTTTGTTGTGAATCTAGACACGAAAACGGTTGATGGTTAAATTTGGGGTGGCTGACGATGGAACATTTGTGTCATTATCATAGGAATGTTCTTATTAATATTTTTACATCAAACTCGTTAGCAGCATTCCAGTTTTAGAGAGCAAAAAATACTGGAAACATGTCGGTTGTGCGATTATATTTCGTTAAGAATAAATACGTTTGTTTTAGAACGGTGGCAACAAAAGGACATAACATTAGCATAAAAAAGCACAATGATCCTACAGAGTGTTTAAAATGATGTAAATAAAAGCAAAGCATCAAACTTGAACATTGTAGACGGAGGCCATCAGCAATCTGCCATCAGCATTACTCGGGCAAAAACAAACATTAAAACATTCTTGGGCATTTTTTTTATTCGCGCGATAAAAGCTCTCGGTGATTAAAATTTTATTCCTATGTTTAAGAGCTTTTTACTGCTCGGAACAGCCAGCTACTAAGAATCGTAAAATAAAAATTCATACGGAAAATAACGGTGGATATCGTCGCGAGAGTACCCTTTTTACGAATCCCGTATTAAAATCCAATAAAATATCTCAAAATTAAATTTTTAATGATCATAGGATATGAAATAAGTTTTTGTTTCCGACACTCGATTGTTTCGCCTCGCTGGAACAACGACCAATTTCAGGTAAATAATTAAAAAAAATTGAGGGCATTAAAAATATTCTATTTGTTTACATTAGGGTGGTCAGTTTTTTAACTGAGGCAAATTAGAATGCCGAAAAAAAAACGTTTCGTTTTATTTTGTACGTTTTACGATTGCTAATAGATACTTAAATTAAATATAATATACAAAGTTAACAACGATATATATAATGTTAAAAGTTGTTCCCTGTCGACAGAGAGCACTCTCTTCCCAATCCACCACCAATTTCCTCTACTACTGTAACCTACTGTAAAAGCATAATACATGACACACGTTGTTGTAGAGTTTAGTAGGACAAAGCTACGATGGGTAGCCAAAACTGATCGACAATAATTATAAATAGTGGTGTCTATAATGTTATTGTTATATTTTAAATTAAGACATAAAATTGATTCATCTTCTGACTACTCCAACAGTTCAAGAATATTTTTTTTACAATCCCTACATTTCATTTCATGACATAATATGCATTAGACATATTTGGAGAAGTAGAACGGGCTCGAAATCTAATTTAGGATTTCATACCAAAATATAAATGTGTGTTGAAAATGTTGAAAAATTTTTTTAAATAATAATAATAATAATTTTCTAAGGAAATTTGTTGAAAACAACATTGGGATCGTATTTCAAATGAGTAAACTGATTTAAATTTTCTACCAACTAACCGTTATTGAAATGTATTTTTCTGACTGAAAGTATAATGAATGTTTTTTTCATAGTGCAGATCTGAACCAATATAAGTAAATTTTATAGATATAAATAAACAACAAAAGAAATAGTTCTAAAATGAATATTTCGATTAGACATTTAAAACTCTTCTTTGAACAAACATCCGACCCACCCTAGTTTACTAGAGTATATTTATGTTCATTCGGTGGTTTTGTTGTGTACGTAATAATTTTAAAATGTTGTTTGTGTTGGGGGGGAGGTTAGGTCCTATTCTGGAAGAAATATGAGCTGTAAATAAAAGTGTTGCACGGGGATAAATTCTTATAAAATGAAAATATCACTTTCTTTCTAAAGAGTTTATGGAAATATTAAAAGCGAGGTGTGTGTTTTATCGAAGCAACAACATGGAAATGTTGTAAGTAGCTCGCTATTTTATGTAATTTACTAAAATGATTTCATAAAAAAGATAACTACTGCATTAACGATATAAATACTATGAGAGCGAGACGGTTTTTTGTGATTATTTAGAAAAATCTCATTTAATATGTGAGATGTATATAAAAATATATTTATGATCCTTCTGCGAAAGACGTCCTGAAATGGATAATACAAGTAGCACGTTTTGTGAAGCAGGACTAATGGATATATCCATATTACAACACTGATTTTATAAGGGCTGCCTTCTAATAATTATGGTAGATAGAAAATTACAAAAATTATAATCTTTTAAAACACATAAAATCAAAAATAAGAATACAATTACGAAATGCAGAAATATTGGGATTTTATGAACACCTGTTCCGAGATCGTGATAATGCATTACTATTTTACTAAAAGTTAATTATGTTAATTAAGGGCCTGCAATCCCGTTTTTAATCGGATTACGAATAATTTTAAGAGGTCCTTAATAAATTAACAATCAATATTTCGCCGTGTACTTGTGACACATAAGCTGAAATCACAGATCTTAGGGCACATTTCACTGGTTTCCGAGAAAAAATCTTGTTGTTTATGTGGCTTGATCGCAAAGAAAAACATTTTTGCAGCTATCAAAGCCAATTCAATTAAAGAGAATAGTTTTTCGATACGAGTAGCTCAAGGAGACCAAAAGAATCCGTTGGGGCGGTCGTCCTTATGGAATGGCAAACGTTATTAGAAGGGTAAGCTAGGGCACGCTTTACCGGTTTTAGGTAAACATGTTTAATGGAATGTTTTGTAATTAACGGTATTGCGGAAAAATATTATTTATTAAATCGTGCCTACTCGATCGCCGGTTCCTGAAGCATGGTTGAAGGCCAAAAAACAAATTTTCTGCGGAAAATTCAAGACACTACCTAACACCAGAGATGTGCAAAATGGGTACCCAAAACCATTTGAAATGCAAAATGGAAATGGGTCAAAACTTTTCCATTTGAAAATGAAAAATGCAAAATGGGTTTTAGAAAAGCATTTCAAATGCAAAATGCAAAATACCTATTTTCAAAATGCATTGAAAATGCAAAATGGTTTCTCAGGTGAAACAATTAAAATAATTATAGAATTTTTAAACAATTTTGTCATTTAATAATGGACATCAATGTAGAAAAAAAACTGATCATTTTTAGTTTTATAATTACCAAAAAAGTTACTACACATTTCTTTGTATCTACTTTCATAATACCTATTACTTATTTTATCTAACCTTAAGTACTTATTTTAAACTCTTGTTATTTTATAAAATTATTGTATTCCTTTGTTCAACAGATCTCCCGATAGTAAATTGAATTGTACCTGTCTTTCATGATATTATTACTTATTATTATTGCACTGCTGGACAACTTACATGTAGAAGCCTTTAAGGGGTGTATAAATAAACTGTTCAGCTAACTGGTGTAAATCAGAAAGTGCTTTCCGCACAAATTGAACTTCGTTGTATTATCAATTTGTAAATGTGTTTTTTGTTTGGTATTATATTAAACCAGCCATAAAAACTTTTGTAATTACCGGTTGACCAGTACGAATTCATATTTTTACCGAGTTACCGGTAACACAGTGTCTTGGTAATTTTACGTGCCCTGGGGCAAGCATGATTTACGGGGTCCATATGAAATAAAAAGTGTCACTGGCCCCGCCTGTTTCGCCATAAATTGCCATTGTCCTCACAACTTTGACACTTCTCGAGTATTGGGGACGTTGAGGGGAATATTGGAAATTGGAGGCCGATATTTTCCAGATTTCCGAAAGCTTGTTAACAATTTTTCTAAACAATTTATCAAAGCAATAGAACAAAAACTGACACCATAACCTAGTTTGGAAGAATCAAGTCCAAACCCAGACACACTTGTGCGTGTAATCTATTACATCACCACTAATTTTGAAAGATTTTAATCGGAAACACCGACGTGTATTGACGGAATCGTGAAAGAATGAATACCGTAACTTTAATAAAATTAGAAAATGCAGGCAAGTGCATAAATATTTTTAATTTTGAAAAAAGTAGAATACTGATAGTTACTTAATTTTATTAAAACAATTTAAATGCTATGAAAAATTTTCATCTGCTAAAAGGGTGATATACAAACTCGATAGTTTTGTATTTTCTTGTCTAATCCTAAAAAATAAGCACATAAACCAAAAAAATATAATGGTTCCGAGGAACTACATTTTTAATGGACAGTGATAGCCATTTAAGTATGATATTGACATGGTAATTGAGAAGAACCTCCCGGAAAAGAGAAAAATCGTAGGTTCTACTACCAAGAAAAAGTTGAAATGTTATATTTTACATTCCGGTAAAATACAGTGGATGGAATTCAAACGTCGGTGTAAGATAAAAATCAACTTGACAATGGCGAGAGCCAGGTCAGGTCAAAAGCAATTAAAAAATAAAATATTAATATGCGCTTCGCAGTAAAGCAGAAAACTTCTATAATTAGTTTTGTTTAAATTAGAATCGACATTTATAAGTTTCCTCAAAGGTCCGACGACAGAGGGTTTCTTTGTTTTAATCTCGTTTATTATTGCGTATAGGAATCCAATGCACACAGAACGCAGGCGTATGCTCGTACTATAATAATGGGAGCAGTATGTGTATATTATTTACGTGTACGTACATTATTGGAGCGCTATGGAATTTATTGGAAATTGCGAGAAACTCAACATTCTGATATTCCACTCTGCATATTATGAGTAAACCACAAATTATTTGAACAATAATTCACATATTGTTGTAAATTAATAAAATTATAATATAAAACTGAGAATAATTTAATAGCCTTTAATTACAATTTCTTAATTTTCGACATCCGGTATATTGAGTGTTCATAATTATTCTACGTTTCTAATCTCATGTGTTCCACAAAATATGTGAAACCCTTTTACAGAAAAATATATCCGCTCCGTTATAATATTTTAGCGAAAACCTCTCATAAAAAACGTTATAAATATCATTGGTTGTATTTGGGTGATAACGACCGTGAGTAAAAAGTTGGATCATTTTCATATCTCTGTTTTGTAAATCAGAAAAATTATATTGCATCACCCGAAATCACCGTGAGAAGTTGCTAAAATATAATATTAATAAAATAATACCCTTTTAATCGTAAAGACAATATTAACGACTCTCAAACGAAAATGTGATTCGGTCACATTTTGGGTTTTACTAATAAGGTTAGTCCAAAAATAAAAATCAATTATAACCACTCAAACGTACAAAAAAACGATAAATAAATATCGTAAACTTATTATTTATTACTAATGATTATTGTTCATAGAAGTTTGCGAAACACTGAATAAGAATAGCTATCTCTGTAAGTTCCTACTGATAAAGTAGCCTTCTAAGTACCGCTAGAATTTTTTGTTATTAGTGAAAACCATTTCTTCCGCAACATTTAATGAATATTATTCCGCAGTGATAATACTTGACCTTTCCGCTCGGAAAAGTGGCGAAAATTCGGCGTTAACTAAAATTCTTCAACGAAATTAGCAAGATCCTTGAAAAGTGTAAGCGAATATCTGAGCTAACAAAGAATTTTACTTTGATTAAAGCAAATATTTAACGAAATACAGAGTAGGTAATGGTAGATTTCGACCCAACATTAAAATATTCGATAAAAAAATCAAGGATCAATAATTTATTATTATGGAGTCTGTAAGGCTTTAAAATGTCAGGAAAAATCATCACTCATGTAACGTGAACCCGAAACCTTCAGCTGTAAAATAACGAAGGCTATTTTAATTTTGGTTTTAAAAAGGACCATGAAAAGCTTTATAGATTCAAATGCAAGAAACATTGATAAATTAGAAAAAAAACTTGAAAAATATTTTTTTAGTTTTATTTTTCCAATTTATCAATGTTTCTTGCGTTGATAAATTAGAAAAAAAAATAAAAATAGAAAAAAGTGATATTATAATTAATGATACAGGGTGTATCGGCACGTACCCGAGAAACTTTAACCAGCTATTCCTTAGCACATTTGGAGTAAAAAATGTTATAGGCACTTTGCTGTCCGGTAACATTTTTTTTTTAATAAAAAAATTATTATTCATATTTTCACCACATGTCACCAATGTTTTATCCTTTGTCAAAGTTTGAAAACCCGTCTGGCAGTATTTTGGTCGAGTTTCATTGAATAATGTACGTACTTACCTACGTTGGCGCGCTTTTACAATCATAACGAAATGGCACAGCACCATTCGTCTCATTTTTAACTATTATTATTTAGAGTGTACGAAAGAGCGAGGACACTTTTTGATGCACTTGCTAATAACAGCTGTTGAACGCGAGAAACAAGGCAAATGACAGTGATGGAGTGTGGATTTTTTATTTATTTTTTGTTTTCAATGGAAAAAAAATGTTACCGGACAGCAAAGCGCCCATAACATTTTTTACTCCAAATGTGCTGAGGAATAGCTGGTTAAAGTTTGTCGGGTACTTGCCGATACATCCTGTATATCGGGGAAGACCCAAGATAGTTTTCCTTGAGTATCAATATGTTCAATCTCACGTAGAGTGTATTAATTGTATGGCTCCCAAATTTAATTGCTGGGCGTACTTGCGATTTGCAAAGGGTTAGCAGCTGGTTACTATTGAAGAATCTGCTGGCCCTATACAAGACGCCCTTACTCACATCTTCTGACATCTTTATACAACAGCCAACAATTCAAAACTCGATCATTTATTTAAATAATAACCCCAAGAGCACAACACAATGGCCCTATTGCTGTTCCCTTCCTGTGAGAAAAATTTAAAATATCATATTAAAGAGATAAGATAAAACAGTTCAATAGAATCAACTGCGTAGCTTAATATTATACATCTTTCTTATGGAAGACGAGAAGATATTTGATCAAATTAAAATTTCGAAAATACCCGTCTTGTCAAATTAATCTCTGTCTTGGCTCTTTGACTACTTACCTGTAGAGGTCCTTAACAATGTTGAAGAAAACTAGACATACACAATAAAATGGGTTTCTATTGCGTTTATGCCAATGTAAAAAATATATATTGACAGTGATTTCTCAATTGAACATATAGCCAATACACGTTGGACTAACACATTAGGCCGACGTTGGCGCAAGATTATGACCTAGATGTTATTCGGACTGTCGACATCGTCTGACTCGTGTTTTCCTCGGGCGTCCCCGACTTAAAATATAAACTTCCCTACCTTTTTTGTATATCTTTATTTAGTTATAAAAAGATACTTTTTATTATCTAGTATAAACCTTTAGAATTATTTGCATGTACAACTTATGTCTACGACATTTAGACACACTTTCAACTACACATAAAACTTATTCTTTATAGCATTTAGGCATAACCAACCAAAGTTGTAAGGCTTTTAGCTTATTTAACATCCGTCGATAGTTCATTGAATGTCTTGAATCTTTTAAAATAGGCATTATATGGGTGCCCGACAAATTTGTTTTCGGAAGTCTAAAATCTCCACAGCTTCTCGTATAGTAATCATTACTATTACATAAGCATTGCATTCTTTGAGAATCTCTACATTTCTCACAAGATCATTTTACCACACACGGTGTGTTTGACAGATTCCAGCATTTTGGAATCCAGTAAATTCGTTTCGAAATAGCTTCCTACGCATCCTCCTCCAAGTTTTCATCTCCAAAAATGCCTCCCGCATGCCTGATCCACCATCAAAATACATTATACGCCCGTCATCCTAATATCTTTATTCATCTCAGCAAACAATGAATCCTCACAAATATTTTGATTCACTGCAGCGTTTACATATCGCATTCATTTAATCGCGTGCACTTTATTATTCTGTGAATAGGACGCTTAATGAAACGGACAATAGAAAAAAGCTGCTTGATTCGAACGAGAAGAGTTTGTATAGGCATTCCGTAATAACATTTAGCTCTTTTACATAAACGACGCAGTTAACTGAAATGGAAGTAACAACGGAGCTCTCGGTGGCAGGTACGTTCGTACTTACTTAAATCTGTGTCCTTTGTATCTCTACTTCTCCTTTTCAGTTTGTATCAGTTCGTAAAGAGACGTACGAACAGAAGGCCTTATAAGGACTCCTTCTCTCTTAAAAAATGAACCGCTATTTCATATACAAAACATTAAATATGTGTTCTATAAAACTCACCTCACGTATACACATAAAAAGAATTTATCGACGGATAAGGTAAGAATTGACACACTCGTGTTACATACTGCAGATAACTTTATTGAAGAACCTTGCAATGAAGCAACAGTGACAATGTAATATGCATAAAATAATTTGGGCACATAGCTTCATTTAAATACACAAATATATTTTAAATAGAATGTATTTATCGTGTAAAAAAATTTTTAATTGTCTCAACACCTAACTCAAAATTTCAATTACACAAAAATTTAATTCAATTCTGAATGATGGTCTGACGCCAGGGTGACACTGAGAGTTTCTTCCAATCTGGAACGTGCCGTAAGTATAAATATTTAGTTGTATAAATTGTTAAATAACACAATTAATCCAATAAAATTACTTGAACCCGAGCTTTTTGGCTTTCGGGGTGATGAAAATCTAATATACTGTACTTACACTACGCATCTCTATCATATCTCAGAATCCGAAATAACAACGAGTACATGCAATACGTTATATCAGACTGAATAAAATTATCGTAAGTCACAGGCGCCTCGTGGCGTGGGCGGATATTCTGACTGGAGAAAAATATGCAAAACAACTACCTAACCATACACTTTATATTCCTTTGTTTTCAAGGACAAGATGCCCATAAATAAAAAGAGGCCCTTATTAGTTAAATGGAACAATTAATCTTAAAAATATATATTATAAGGCCCTAGCTTAGAGGATTTGCCTCACTTTGCTGTATTTACGACAAATAGTTAGGTTTGAGCATCAATAACAAGTTTTCGAAAATTATTAAACAATTCTAAAATATGGTACTAATAATATTACGCCTTTTTGTCGGTTGTATGATTTCTTACAGAGCTGTAAGTGTTCCATAGCTCGCACGGAAAAATATTTGCTAATTTATTAAGATTCTCTTAAAATTATTGGTAATTATGGGTTAAAAACGGGATTGAAGGCCTTACGAATGAATTGGCTGGTTTCCTGATAAGCTTTTAGTAAATTACGAATATATTATCATGATTTCGGAACACGTACTCATGAAACTCCGAATGTTTTTGCATTAAAACGAAAATTCTTCGCATCATCAAGATATATTATCAAGAAAAATTGATAACATTCTTTTATTGAATTTTTTTTTGTTTTGAGCTGAAAAGGATCGTGTTAACCGAAAAATTCCACATAAAATAGCTGTACAAATTTCATAACGCCCGAGCTAGCCGATCGATGGTTACCGCTGATTTAAGCTCCCGCATACCCAATTTCTACGGATGTATAACAAGTTTCTCGTTAACTCTTTAAGTTTTTAAGTTCCAAAAAATATATATGTTAATTTTGAAGATAATATCGATTCATTTGTTATACCGAAATTAGTTAATTATATGAAATTCTCTCTATAGAAAAAAAAATCTAAAGTTAGCTCCGAAAATTATTAAAAACACGTTTTGTTCTGTTATGTTATGTGTTATAGGCGTGAAAAAATTCAGTGTATCTTTAAATGCAACTAAAGCATTTGTCGAGAGTTTTGCTCTATTTCAAACGAGTCGTAATTTATTAAATATTTTCATCATTTTTGCTTAATTATTATCGTTTTGTAATATTAGCGCGCTCCTTCTAACATTCGTATTTTCATATCTCCCTTTCAAACCATCTTTGAACGCTTACTACGGGGACTTAAATAACAGATTTCTGCTATATGGCAGAGATATATTTTTTTTTCAGTATATATACTTTGTATCCTGATGAAGGAACCATTGATTATGAAACATGTTGATATTTATTATTAAACAGTGGTATAAACAAAGTTATTTACTATCATTTAATAAACCTTTAACTATTACTATGTAGGTTTAGCCGGATAGCAGGTTAATTGAATTAAAAAAAACTACATATAAAATATATTCTTTTTAAACTGCTTTATACTCAACTTTTTATACTCCCCTCAAAGACCTATCTCAGCAGAAAAAGTGCTTAATACAAGACTTTTTGCTACGATGTTCCACAACAAAATTTGAACCTGGATTAATATTTAATTACAATAAAATTTGATCAACCCACAATAAAATACGAATTAATTACCCATACTATTCCCATTAACCATACCCATAGACTAAATTAGACTAGACACGGCATATTCATTTAAAAATAACCCCAACACAGTTTTGGTTTGGTTCACATGCACATTTATGAAAAGGCCCACGCATTATGTCGCAATGCCAAATGGGCACTGTGCATTGCGTTTTACCTTTTGTTGGTCTATTTTGCTTCTCAGCTATGCTGGGCAAGTTCATTTTTTCAATCACAAAAATAACCTAGTTCCAAATATTTAAATTTGAATTATGTCCATATTACAACACCTCTGACTACAAATTCTCCGTGGTTTCGCTTACAAGTTTGAACGCTTGTACAAGGAGTTTAAACAGAGTTGGGTTGTTAAGTTCATCTCCATATTTGTGACTTACTCTACGTGGCGTTATTTTTAAAATGAATTTAACTAGACAGGGCTAATCTAGTATAATACATCAATGACCATACCCCATTATTAACTGTTCAGAATGTTTGTGTAAGTAATAAGTCCTTTACAAATGGTATAGTTCGTAAAATCGGTCGTCGATCAAAGCGTTTCCACAGACATAGACCAATTTCAAAATAGGGTCCACATGTATCGCATTTTCCTCCATGTCCAAAGGACATGTGTCTTTATTTGCGTCCCCCTAGGGGTCTTCCAGACCACCGTGGACACTAAGCAATGGTCTAATGGGCGGTTACTGAATGAAATTTATGTCGCTAATTTATATCACTGTACGAAGAACATCCCCTGGATTAATAATTATAATTACAAGCCTATTCATTAGGCCGGTATTGAGGGAAATTCAAACGCTTTGACAAGTGATGGCTGATGGATTGATTGAAGGACCTTATGACATGGAGGACTGAGATCTGGGAGGCCGGGTCAGGGTCCAATTTGTGAGTTGGGTACTTAATCAATTTTCTTCTTTGAATCACAACATTCGCAGGGATTTCAGCTCGGTGAAAGGGGGATTTGAGTATTGGATGACAGATTAACTAACTGCCTAACGAACTTAGCTTAAGGCAATTTCATCACAGGGGTAGGGAGAAGACGAAACGCCACAAAAATAGCCTTGACACAATTTTCTTGTATATATCGTCTCATAAAAAATCTTATCCTGACTTAAGTATTAAAATTAAAAGTCCTGTGCTTAATGCTTTCCGTTTATTAAGATGGAAACTAAATTGGCTAACGGTTTAACAGATGCTGTTCTCGAACGCGATGATATTTATACATAAAATAATAACCTATTACTAAAATACTTTTCAAAAAAAATTACATATCACAAGTACAATCACAGACATAACACAAGAACGTGCAATTAAATTAT
Source organism: Hesperophylax consimilis (assembly GCF_061612785.1). Lineage (NCBI taxonomy): Eukaryota > Metazoa > Arthropoda > Insecta > Trichoptera > Limnephilidae > Hesperophylax > Hesperophylax consimilis. The sequence goes on from NC_142850.1 coordinate 33,181,124, forward strand.
GCTACCAAAAAAAAAACAAAGCCAATATACAAAATAGTTAACTGTTCAAAGGAATGCAATATTATAATGAGTTGCGGGAAACCATAAAGTCTGTCAATTGATAGACTAGGAGCAAAATAAAATGTAATAACGTATGTATATAAATAAAAATAAAATAAAATGGTACGTTTCCCAGAAGCAATCCCGACTTTATATGAATTCTTTGAACCATTTGCGCGACATATTAAATTATTCTTGTAACAATCCTTACTCTGTCTATCAGCTCTATATTTGCAAGTCATCTAGTCTTCCCTTTATCAGTATTCATCCACTGAAAATCGTATATTCTCATAACACTCATTCTTCATCTATCCGTTTTGCGCGTCCACGTCCGTCCTAACAATCGAACCAAACTAAGCGTTCAAATGAATGCAAGTAAAAGATTGCTAGAAGCGAGAAACGTGTATTTGTCAAGAATCAATAAATGCACAATCCTCCCGGAAGCGAGTCAGTAAATCGTGGATATTTGCACAAGCAAGAAAGAATCACTATTCATCAATCCAAATTCAAATCCAAAAGAATCCAAGAAAAGATTTCATAAGAAAAAATCCAATTAACAAATTGAATATCAGCTAAAATAAAGAAGGAAATATTCCCATTCTGAGTATAGATTCTCCAATCCAGGCCGCTCGCAATCGCCGTCTAAAGTACATACATTAGTCGACGTTCTTATTTTAGAGTATCGTCGAAGGTACACACTTACATACGCCAAACGTCAAAAGTCATTCCACGCGAACAACGAGTGGATCGAACCACTCGTTGTTCGAGTAGAATGACTACGTCGAGAATAGAGGCCCAGATCACACATTGCTAGTATTTCTACTATCGCTGTGTGGAAATTAAACTAAGAGCTTTCTGTGAACGGAATTAATATTCACGAGAATCTTTATTTAATACACAATTACCATAAATTCCCATTTATCAGCCAATTCGCCAAAGCGACTACGTCTCCTTTAAATAATTGTTTTGATACTTAGTACACATTACACGGATACACTGATATTTCTTACTTTCTACGCACATTATTATTTTAACTTCCAATCAATCAATTTGTATGGTTTAAGGCTCCATTATTTGAATGAATTGTGTTACATTACTGGGTCACTTTAGCATTTAACGAAAATGTATCAATTTGTTACAACTTAAATTTGATTTGAATTTTTTTTAAATTTCGTACACCAGGGTCCTGTCAGTTGACGTCACAGAACCTCCCTCAGCCTGATATAATTCCTGCCTCTGACAGCTAATGAACCGGCCGCCCTTAGGGAGAGATGAGGCGCATAATAACCTGTGGAACTCGACAAAAAATGAAATAAAAGCGCCGCAAAAAAAACATATAAAGGCCTATTACTCATCCGAGATTCCTCCCCGCTGTCACTGGTCCTCCCTGACGAGAGATATTAATGTCGAAAAAACAATAATAATTAAAGTCACCAGGAGCGGAGAATGAGATGGGGGGAGGGGTGGGATGGTGCGCCATCAGTCTTTAGATATCACCGGGAAATTTATTCTCTGTCATTATTTCGTTGTTTTAAAAGCGTCGTGACCTTTCGTTCGCGTCGTGCGTAGATAGGCCCGGCGACTGAACTCATTTCTCACTCCTTCCCGCATTCCTTCCGTTTCAGTAAGTGGTGATTTAGAGTGTATTCGAAGAGCGGTAGTGATGAAATCTCCCCGAGAATGACTACAAAAGAAAACGCGTCCCGGCTTTGAGCGGGCGGCAAAACTCTTGGCGTTTCGAACTTCGATCAAGATCCGAATCCTGCAAATAATGGGCGCTTATTAGAGTACCTTTCCAAGCTGGAGGCCAACTCAACTCTAGGATCATGTGGCCTCGCCTGAATTCCCTACAAAGAAAAGCTCCAGCTTTCCATGAAAACTTTCTGAAGAACATAAACAAAATCGAATACATTCAGTGAGTGTATCTATTCTATCTAGATTTAAATAACTTTTGAAGAAATTTCGGAAGTTTTTCCGAGATTGATACGAATTTGAAATTTCCTTCACGTGCTGAAATGTTGAGTACTCAATTCATAGAAAAAGTTTTTGCAGGCCTTATCTCTTATCCGCCCTTCGTATACCGTGCAGCTGTAGCATGTACTACGCACGCAATATTGATTTAAATAGACTTGAAACTTTTTAAGAGAGCCATAAATCTTTTAAATTACAGGGCCACTAAGAAAGTTCCTTGAAATTGGTCAACTCTTTTTTCCAATCAAGTGGGGATAATTTAATATCGTATATTATTTTCGCGTTTGGGACATATTGGTATACCTAAAATGTTGGCAAACGAAAATGGCTTCAAAAGACTTCGTTCCAAAGTTGTAAAGTCGATCACGGGAATCTATTTTTGGTATAGAAACCAAGCCATTCAGTAGATAGTTAAGTTTAATCAATGAACTTAATATTCGGATAATGCTGTAAGGTATTATAAGGCAGACTGATAATTCCAAGAAAAGATTTGTGCTAATCAATTATGATTCATAAATCGTTGTTTCTAACTTATCAGAGTGTATTTAGGAACAAGTTGGATTGAATTTATTAATGTATTAATTATAATATTTACTAATGAAATCCTGTTGAACTGCTGATAGCAGTTTTTCAACACATGTTCTCTATATATTTTTTTTATTGAGCTTGGTATCATTTGTAAATTTTAAGGACCGTATATTCAAAGGTTCTTTTTTTATTTGTTTAGATATCAGGGAATAGCAGGTCTATCGTTTGCAGTTAGTCTTGTGATGAGTACACGGAAAAAACCTTCTGACATAAAATACTGTTAATTTATATTTAAATTCGTAAAAATACGATATATTTCTGATAAAATCATGTCAAATTATTCGTTTTCCTGTTAAAACGGGACTGCAGGCCTTTAACAAATTAATTGACAAAGTTCCTAACAAATTATCAGTTAAAAGCGAATGTTTGATGAGGACGTCGGAACACGCGTTCATACAGATATTGTTTTTTGATAATGACATATTGATATTGCCGCATTCCGTCATGATATTTACTAGGAAAAGAACACATGTTCTCGATATATTCTGAATGACTAATATTTTTTCAGGAAATTGGCATGCTATCACTTACCAGGACCATTTTTCTCCGTGCATGTTTCGAACAGATCGAAATGTGTGTTGATTCACAATTTGAAAATGCAATATAGCACGAACAGACAATACATATACAGAACCGTATTACAATGATTTTTACAATGTGGGTGGAATTATGTGGGTGGAAGCCGAATGACAAAGAAGTCCTCAACCAAACATACACACTCATTAATAAAACTATACAAACATAACAAAAACTTTCTACCACTACAAACTCAAATGATAAATAAAAAGATAGAATATATTAAAGAGGTAAAATTATGGCTAAATGAGGCAGATATTGAAACGCTTTTACTATAAATTTATTGATCCTTTCTACAACTCACTTGCTGAAACTTTATAAACTATTGTACATAATGTTTTCTCTTTACTTTTTATAATAACTATAAACAAAAAAAAAACTTTTTCTACTAATGTATATTATACTTTAGGTACTTGAAATATAGTAATCGTTTTATATTACCCACACTCAGGCAGTGCCTTAGTGGGTTTTCATTTCTTGTGTATACTATTTGGTATTATATATTGTGTTATTATATACTATCTATTAATATGTATAATATGTGTAAAGAAATGAAAATAAATAAAGTAATAAAAAAAATAAAATAAAAATAAACATACACGTTTGAGTATCGATATACCATAATTTAAAATGCAAAAAGCGTACAAAGCGTATGTTATAATAACAAGGTAAAAAAATGTATATTCATATTTACGTATTTTTGATTTAATATCCTCTACGAGCAGAATGGAATTTCAGTACAGTAAGATTCAGAGGAGTTGATTTACTTCCGGGTAAATCTTCAAGTGGCAGTATAACATGCAGTAATGGAACCACTACCAGAGTCACGTACACGTACTGCTGTCTACTGTCCACAGTGTTCACGAACGCTCGGAGTCAAAGAGCAAACGGATATTGGTTTTGGTTACGTAGTACTCTCCTATCGACGCTTACGGGAGCATTATCGAGGGGTCACGTGTACACTGTACTCGTATCTACCTACATCATACATGCATAGCTGAGAACCTATTATTAATTACCCAAGTACTTGTGCGTACCATGAGACTTAGAAATACATTCATAAAAATAACACAAATGGCAATTTATAAAGGACGTTACATTGTACTCGTTGGTGTTTTCTTAACAATTTTACACGACTAATATTGGCAAATTTGTCTAAACTCTAACTTCGATATTTTTTCAGATCACTGCCGAAATTTAAAAGGTGCATCAGGTCAATGATATAAACTGTTCAATTCGAATACATATAAACACATACTCACGCATACACTACACACGTCACCCGGTAATTACTAAATATGCATTCCACACATAACATTACAAGAAAATATATTAAATATTTAATAACTTTTTTATCAACGTTACCAATGTACTAGTTGTTTCTATAATATAAAATAAATATTAAAATTAAAATTGAGAAAAATAAAAATAAATTCACACACAAAATTACAAAATGGATTAAAGAACAAAAAAGACAATATTACCAAAATTTCATAGCATAAAATAAAAATAAAACCTACACGTAACACACAAAACCAATATAAACACACATCACTCACAAACACACAAGATTTATTTTCATTGTATTATTTTTTAACTTTAAATGTATTATTATGTATTTCGTATTTTTAATTTTAAATTTATTATTTTCTTTTTAAATTTATTATTTTCTCTTTAAATGTAATATGTAGATTAGATTTTTATATTATAAAATGAAGGCCTCAGCACGGGCAAGCCACCCAGTGAGGCCTACATTACTGGAAAACATAAATTGTAAAAAATAATGTACCAAATAAAATAAAATAAATAAACGAATACTAATAGTTATTACTCGGTTTCATCCGAATTTCAAATCAATGAAGATAACCTTAGTGACAAACATTGATTATCTAACAAAATGGTGTCTTATCTTTTTTTTTATATTTGATGGAAGTGATGGCTGAAAATGAAAAAAAATTAAGAACATCCAGACATTCGCGTGCCGATTTCATTACGCTTGAGTTCACTGTTTGATAATTTTGAGATACTTTCTTATGTCCGTAAAAAACATCACGGGAAAACTTTAATTTACGCATTTATCGTTTCGATTTTATTCAGCAAGTACATTAACTTCAAGCATTTCCCGTTTTAATCCCAATATATTATGTATAACTAATGGAAGTTTGATGGATTTGTCAACTCATCAAATATCAATTATTATTCAACGCTTTGTTTCTTTTCTTCGTCATATTTAGACTGCGGCGTTGCTTCTTTGATGCCTACAAAGCAGTAGTCACATTCATACACATTAAAAAGAACGCTCAAGTAGGCAGCTACTGTTCAAATGTAGCGAACAAACGGTTGGGATTTCACTTCGCAAGAACAATGGCCGCTCTGTTACGGTATAAAAAATAAATATTAGCAATTTAAAAGCTCGAGCCAAGTCAGGACCACTGAAGATAAAAACCGATAGAAAGGTTCGCATATGCCCGGCGAGTGTCTGTGCTATGAAGTAAAGTTGGGTGAATTGCGGGTTCAATCCTATTTTGATTTTCAAGTTCTTGCTCAAGTTATTCATCATTTTTTTTTTTTTTTTTTTATTATTTGGTACATTATTTTGTTACAATTTATGTTTTCCAGTAATGTAGGCCTCACTGGGTGGCTTGCCCGTGCTGAGGCCTTCATTTTATAATATGAAAATCTTATCTACATATTACACAAGTAACATTTTTTATTATGATTGTGGCAGAGGAATTAAAACCTGTTATTCGTAACCTGTAAACGTTGGTCTTTCTTTTTTAGAAAAGAACAGAAAAAACGATAATTTTATCTTACTTTCGGTGAAATACCTAAAACAAACATTTTCAAAAAGGTTTTTAGTTTCTTTATCAGAAAATAAATGTTATTGCAGTGTTAGGGCTTAGGAGCCGAAATGCCACATTGATGACTTAAAGCCAAGACATCGTATATCCGCTTATTGGCGAAAATGAGTTATGAATCAGACTCTACTAAGGAGAATCTCTATATATAAAGAAGAATGTCCCGGTGTGTGTTTGTTTTTAAATAAATTTACAGATTTATTATATTACTAATTTATATAAATTACTGTCGGCATCTGTTTTACAAAAATAGGGAAAGGCCTGGGCAACGCTGGGAACTTTAGATAAATAAGTATAAAATTACTGCAGCTCTAACTCGTTCCATTCCATAGACATTTACGTACTCATATTTCAAGGCGTTAAAATACTTTTCTTTCGAGAGATTCAATTTTTATACTTCGCCTCCAAGTAGAGGTTGATGGTGACACAATAATATATTGGCTTTCAACAATCGATATTAACATTGGCGCCATCAGCTTTCTCTCAGAGGGGTAAAGATCACACTTCTAGGAATTTTCCATTCAGTGATTAGGGCTACACGCCGCCCAGTGAACGGTCACGTGTGACTTGGGCAACCAATTCACGGAGCGCAGATAGTGGGAACAAACCACACGTACTGGCCGCTGCGACAGGCCATAGAACCTATTTGTTCTTCTCTGGAAGCTCTGCAGCGTAAATTACATCGGCCTAACGTGGTACAGTATCCTACTGTGTTGTTCCTTTCGGATCTTTCTTGTTCTGAATCTGGCCTAAAACAACAAAAAAATACAGTAAATACGCGCAGTGCTATAGCAATCCAAGATAGTCAGGTTCTCGTGTCGCAATGGAACAACTCAAGAACATTCAAGTGAACAGACAAAAAAATGCTAAAAATTTCTGCGTGTCGTGACTCGCAAGCCCAGCCATTGTTTGAATTACGCTTTCTCAGTTAGTATGATATGACCGATGTTCTTTCTAACATTACCGTACAATCGTAAAACTTCAAAAATAATGTAATTTAAGCTTTCTAAATTAATTGTAGAATATATAACTAATTTCTACCGGAATATCATAACAAAGTTAAATACATAGACCCAAAATAATGTATGCGTATTTGATATTTAGTCCATTGGTAATTTTTATTATTGCTGTTATTATTTATTTTTTTTACTAACTAATTAGATTTTTATTGTGTATGAAACACCTCACATTGCTTGGCCAGTTTCGTGGTAATTGTATAATGTATTTTATCTTTTTAATTCGTGAATCCCTTTCTTCACGAAGCATTTGACCCAATTTGTGTAGGTATTTTTGGTTATAAATCTAAGAAATCATTTACCTGAAAGAGGTGGAGGGATTATTCATAACTTTAATACGAAGCCTAAAAGATTGTGGCTAAGCCACTGAATCCGTACACAGTTCGGGGATATTGATAAGGAAATCGAAAAGTTAACCCTTAATGTTTCATTTTCACTTACGAATTCATAAGTAATTATATTACGTCGGAAAGAGATAGAGTAGAATAATATCAAGGTTTATTAGTTCGAAATGTCGATTCCACAGCAATTATGAATGTCTTACGCAGCAGTGGTCCCTGTAATCAGTTAAGGGCTAGAACTAATAACTGGCCCAGACCCGACCCTCAGAAATATCTGCCGGCCAATCAATTACTCCGTATCAACACTTAAGGGGTCACCTCACACAGTTAAATGGAGGAATATAACGTTTCCGCATTTGAACAAAAAATAAAAGATTTAGGAATATCACCAGTATAGCAAAATGGTGCGAAAATTAGTTACTTTGTTAATTTAAAAACATTAAAAAATTGTTCCTTTTAATGCGTTTTTAAATACATTTGTTAAGAAAAATTCTTATTAAATATAGAAGTGGGTATATCAACTATACTAGTAATAACAGAGCTTGCCTTTTAAAGGCAGCTTTATTGATGCTAAAAATGTCGATATCCGAATTGATTCTGTTCAACAGCAAGATTGCTCTCCCACAGGCATGACCTTTGACAAGTTAGTCCTGCAGCCTGGGGGATAGAACACTCGATGCTATCGGTGACGGAGATACCAACGGGAACATAGAAATGAATGCTTTCCACTGTGTACAGCCCTTCTGACCCGAAGATGGATCATTCCGAGAATACCCAAAAGAAAGTCGGTAGGGTACAGTCACTGGCAGTAGTCATACTCCATGTAGAGAAATCTCAGGCATTTCATCTGACCGTTGTTTGAATTGTGCTACATTGTCACAGAATTAAAAAGTTCTTCAGAGCTCTACACAATATAATATATATATATATTTTTTAAATTATTTTTCTTAATTTATGTCCCGGTTAGTACCTTTCCCACAGGAAGAACTAAACCCTTCCACACACTTTTCCACAAATTATCATCTAGTCAATCCACATTATGCAAGTGCATTATAAAAGCATAATAAATACAAAACAATACGAGAACAACACGTCAACTCACCAGAGATCAAATGGGAAAATAATTCACTGACTCCAGATATTTTCATATCAGAGGGTTCGGCTCGGTAGAACTCCTAACTGGAACTATAGTTAATAATGTTTATTATAATATATATAATCATAATAAACATTTTAACACGGGTACTTTAAAATTTTAATATGCAGATCAAAATCTTGATTCACGTTTATATATTATTATGATGTTCATAGTGAAGGTGCGAAACTTCAGTTCAGTCCATTATCCCAGTTTAACACAATTTTCATGCACATGCAACGGGCTGTATTATTATTATGTGTATTACGTACTCCGTTTATAAAACATTGAATACTTTTCAAACTGCATTAGTTGAAGACATTTGTTTCATATCTAAAATCGAGTTATATCCCATATTAAATGTCGCTTTCATCGACATGTCCCGCTTGGTTTTAATTAGGTAGAAAGATATAGATAATATGAAAAACACAATATCACAATCACAACTAATTAATCTAAGTCACGGATGTATAATTTTTAATATTCATACAACTTCACAGTACTTATCAAATACTTAATAATTGGGAGCTGAAAAAAATGAATTTTTATAAAAAAGTGAATCTTCTTCATTATATTCATTGTAAAGCTCCTGTAAAAAAAGTCAAAATATTGTTGTAATCAAATCTTTCATAAAATAATGAATCAAAGACAAAAAGAAAAGCTCGAGTAGGCTCTATTGATAAGTTCGGATGAGTAATAATAATTGATAAGTATCGACAAGTCAATCGATAGTCACACTGACGGCACTGTGAAGCAGAGACTGAAATAACAACGAGTGAGCTTTCAATTCCAACTATTTTCAACAAAATTAAAAGGTCCTGAAAACAATTTTAGTTAGTAGTTCTCGGTAGGGTGAAAAGTATGAAGGGGATCTTTGTAGAACTACAAAATTAATATATGTATCTGAAATGTGTCGCTTTCCTGAGAGGACTTTCAGGGTGTATCAAAATGTTTCATATGTAATGCATTATAATGTTTCATATTGCTTACGGGTGTTTTAAAATGTTTCATGATGTTTCAGAATGTTTCGGTGTGGATGCTACGAGGTATTTCTGAATGTTTCAGGGAATTTAAGGGTGTTTATAGAAGCTTCAGGGTAATTTAACAAGTTCCATGATGTTTCTGAATGTTCAAGGGGGTTTCAGTAGGTATGTTTCATAAAGATTTAAGACGGTTTTAGGTAACTTTAGGTGTTTTAGAGAGTTTTAGGCTGAATCAGAAAGTTTTACGCGTTTTCGGGCATCATGATTTATGGTGGTTCGGAAGGATTCCTGGTGTTTCATGAAGCTGGACAATGTTTCAGTTTCGTTTCACGTAAACACTTTGTTGCAGAGGGTACGAGGCTCCCGGAGAGCCAATTCATGACAACGATTAAGTTGTTCAGAGCCGTTCCAGCTATACTGCCAACCTGTTATTTCACTAATATCCAAACATTCATAACAGAAGTGACCTATTATTACGGCGCAAAGTGGAATTAACGATGTTATTAATTCGATAAGAGCTCGCCGCCAGTGGAAACTAGTTAACGTTGAACTTAACCTCGAACTGACCGTAAGTTTGATTACCAACCCGGAATGGTTATTATACTATTTCAAACATTGTATCAAAACTAATGCATAGAAGGAGGCGAAAAAGGGAAAGACGAGAATTTGTAAAGTACCTTGCTATTCAGATGCGATCACTGAACAAGACTAAAACTATTTTAATCATTGTTTTTATCCTAAATGGTGGTATCTCATCAGATTTTGATTGAGAGAATCTACGATTCTAGAAAGAGGTGTATATTACGCGCTTTATATTACTTTATTTAAAAAATTTCACGCACATGTGAAATAAACCATTCAAACAAAATCTAAATATATTTCCTTATGGAAGAAGAAGTTAATACTAATAAATCTAATCGAAACATGAAATAGAACAAGACATAAAAAAATTAAAAAGTCACAACTAGGAATCGAACCCAGGATCTCTTTCATGTTTAAGACGCCTGTTTCGGTAAGACAATAGATTTTGGGTTCGATTTCTAGTTGTGATCGTTATCTTTTTTTTTCTTTTGCTGTGTCTCGTTCTATGTCACTTTCGTTTAGATTCCCTAAACCATCAAAATAAGTTAAAAGAAAAAATTTCGAAACGTCAAAATTTGTATCCAAACGTAAAAGCGTTTTAAAATGATTTTTTTAGCCATCCAGTTATCACCTCAATACACCACCACACAATCAAGAATATCTTTAAAATTAATTGATTACCTGCACCTATATTGAAATGATACTAAAAAAAACTTCCAACAATATATAACACATTATTTTTAAGCCACAATTGACAAGATATTCCACACAATATTTAACGGAAGTCCTTGACCAATATTTTCCCTAAAGTTTTTATCAAGATTGACACAGCATCCCTTTTACGAATAATTAGAATGCATACACCCCCGGCACGTCTTTCGTAGTCGAGTTTCCGAAACATCTCTCAAGAAACACTGCCCTCAATATTCAACACTACTCACCCTCTGCGTTGACAGTTTGCTAGACTCTTATTGAATAAACCGATGATGGATTATATCAATATGGAGTATAATGTCACCTTGCGTATTCCTGCTCGCTCCAATTGAATAAGACACTCACCTGTAATAAGAGAAAGACGTTCATGAATATTTAATCAAAAGGTAACAACAGGGGAGGGGGGGGGGACGCCCAAACCGTGAGGTGGATATTAAATAAATTAAAACAAGGTTTATTAAATTAACATAAGCAATAATTATTCAACTGAAATACCCATAGAAATTGAAAAATTATGCCGGCGCGGGAAATAAAACCCGCAGCACGCTCATTGTCGGTCAGATGCTCTAACCGCTAAGCTACGTCGGATTATTACAATCCCGCAAAATAATTCAATATGTACGAGTATTTTTCATTAAAAAAATATTTCTTTCTACGTTCTTTCCACCTGAAAACAACCATCTTTATTTTCGTAGCAAAGCCTTTGTTAGTGATGAATTCCCAACTAAATGTCGACATATATTATATCTATATTTATCTATGTAATATTTTGATATGATAAATATGTATAATGTTTATAAGACAAGGTTTATATGCGTAGCACAAAGGATAGCAAATTATAATAAGCAATAGTTATTCAATTTGTGTTTCAGTTGTTGAATAATTATTGCTTATAATAATTTGTTATCCTTTGAGCTATGCATAAATACCTTGTCTCATAAACATTAATAATAATATTTGGCTAAATTATAAAGCCCCGTTTTCTTGAGAAATCACCTCAAGGGCGCTTTTACTTTAACATTGTAAAATAATAAAGGATAAAATTCACATTGTATCTACTATTGGACAAATAACAAATATGTTCAAGGGATTTTTGTGGAGGTATTAATTTATTATCAAATTGATTTGCACGTCACCCAAAAAGCAAATGTTTTGACACTGAGATAGACGAAGTTTAAATTATAGGCACGTTAACAAACAACTTTCACGATACCTCTGTTGTTTCCTCTCATTCTTTGCCCTACACGACGCATGTAAAAGAAGCAGTGGTTATAACGAATCTCTCGGATAAAGAACAATATTTTAATATGGAAATTTAACCAATCTTTCTTGGAAAACACGTTTGCAGTTCAGTTAAGTACCGATAAATCGGAATTTATTGATATTTATATTTTAATATTTTCATACAAAAAAGAGAATAATAATATTAGTAGTTACCTTAATTAATTTTGTTATATAATTTAACTGTACGATTTGAATTACATACCTCACAAGCACAATAAATAGATTTCATAAATTACAAAAATTTTAAAAAACAGTTGAAAATAACATATTGTTTCATCTATTTTACTTGTGGTGCTTCTTTTAAAGACAATTGAAATGACACACCAAAATAAAGTCTTCGGTCGAATGATTATTCAAAAAGCTCGTGGTTACACCTAAGGCGACTTAAATCACTCTAAACCTACAAATCTTCATCTTTTCTTAACGTTATTTGCTAAGATTTCTCAAGTCTTTTATCAGCTCATAAAACAATGTTATTGCGTGGGTCTTGCTTCGCCACGCACACGAGTAATGGATCTCTTCCAGACTGATAGAATACACTCATTACCGACGACAGTAATGTGTTTACTGCCATTACGCAAGAAGAAAAAACCGAACATTATAATTATTATTCGGAAGCTCTTAAAATTTTCAACGAGTAAGCCATTTGGAGTTCCACTGGGTGAGACTGTCTGCCGAGCTACTAATTAAATAGAACTTAACCAAATGCGCGTTTAAGATGGTTTAAAATTTTCATAAAGAGTGTGAAAGAGTCGTATCATAGCTCCTCACAAAAGTCTTTATGTAAAAGTAAGTTATGTAGAGGGTATTTTCAAGTGCACCCGGGGCTTGGATATATTCATTTCACACCGGGAAACTTAGAAGCCGGCAAATCATTTCACAGTTGAGCAAAAAAACGAGTCATAAAAACAACCCGTTTTTAAGTTGAAAATGAACCCGTATTTGGAGGTGGAGGTTGGCGCCAGTTCCGAAAGAATCAACAACTGTCAGAAGAACCTTTAATTGATAATAATATTGGACAATTTTTATAGCGCCGCTTTTGTGAGTTATCACCTCAAGGGCGCTTTACAGTTGATGCAGGTATTACAAAAATTATAAATATTACCGAAATAAAGTAAAGTTAAATGAAGAACAGGAACAGGTGACATGAAGATAGAAGATAGAGATTTGGAACATTATAATTATTATTCGGAAGCTCTTAAAATTTTCAACGAGTAAGCCATTTGGAGTTCCACTGGGTGAGACTGTCTGCCGAGCTACTAATTAAATAGAACTTAACCAAATGCGCGTTTAAGATGGTTTAAAATTTTCATAAAGAGTGTGAAAGAGTCGTATCATAGCTCCTCACAAAAGTCTTTATGTAGCAAGAATCCTAGGTGGTGAAGAAACTGGACCAGCTGCTGCAGCGAGAGAGTCCACCAACAGTGCCAACACGAGGTTCGTCATCCATCCAGGTATGTGTTTGCTGCTAATAAAGCGCTGACACCATATCCTCACATAGATACCAGACCTTGGCAGCACCGCTGTGACGTTCGACGAAGATAGAAGATGGAGACTCTGCAGCAAGAATCCTAGGTGGTGAAGAAACTGGACCAGCTGCTGCAGCGAGAGAGACTACCGTACCAACCAACAGTGCCAGCATGAGGTTCGTCATCCATGTGTCTGCTGCTAATAAAGCGCTGACACAATATCCTCACATAATACCGGTAAAACAATCATAGCACTTCCGCCTCAAGTCTATCAACCAGAATTGAATATTATATCATAGAAAAATAAATAGTTTTATGACGCCATACCAATGGTATCTGCGAAACTTACAATTTGTACAAAGCTTTCAAGGAAGAAAAGACTTCTCGTAAAATGTTAAAAAGCCCTTCTGCTGGTCCGTATAGATTTTTAATATTTAATTTGATGTGTGAGCGTGCATTAAAAAAATCCATTTGTGGAGTTTTTATACGAGTGTAATGTTTCCCCCTGTTACTCGTTTTCGCCAAACGGTAAACGGTTTATTGGCGACGTTAAACGATCTTGAATATACGTGTCCATAAAAAGGTAATAGTACAGCAATAACTCCACACGAATAACCCTAACCGACTCGGGCGATATCTTTAGCTTCGGGGGTTAGTTAATATTTGACCGATAACCATTAGGCACAGTTATCGACTCGTGCGATATTTCTCCAACAACTAAACACTACTAGTTTGGTATTTATTTTGGAGCAATAACACACGATTTTACCTAATTCCTTATTGGCTGGGTTTTATTTAGTTGCTAAGATTGGAACACTGATTGTATACAACATTCGGCGTAATGTTGTTTTCTTCACGCAGAAGATTTTTTTCTTCATATTTGATGGTTGAATATTTACCCTTTCAGGCCATTAGTTAATTTAAATTAACGCTAATTTTGTGATTTTTTTAAACCGTAACTGCAGCGATTTAGAAATGTCAGGTTTTTGTTTTCTCATACATCTCAGCTATCAATATTTTGTACTCAAATTATATATATTTTAACGCATGAAGATATGTTCTATTATAATGACATCCATTCAATTCACTGTTCACAGTTATTTGCCAGAATATCGTAAATGAATTTCAGTGTTAATTCAAATTAACACGCACATTTTCGACAAGTAACGAATTTTTAAAGATTTTATTAAAAATGTTTCTAATTTTAGATATGATCATTTCGTTGTAAATGTGTATTTTTGACATAAACAGTTATTTGTATTTTATGTGTGGTTTGTGTGTTTTACTTTACTATTTAAAAAATAACCTATGACGTCCAATGTTAAGCCACATTAACGTAGAATAAATTTCACATTATTTTCTGAGGTATTGTCAAGCAATACATATTTTATATCTTTGGAAACATTAATTCTTGTGTGAAATGGTTAAGGGTAGGATCGTGATTTTAACAGAAATCTTGATATCGTTATGTTCGGGATCTCAAAATACATGTTTTCAAATTTAAACCGCCTAAGAGAAAATGATTTTCTTAGAATTAAATTATTTGACAAATAATTACGACTGCATCTATAATCACCCTCTTTGATTAAAGGTCATATTAATTAAACCCGAAATTGAAACATGATTAAATTCAAAACGTCTGAATGATTAACTCATCGAGACTCCAATCGTTTATTTAATTGTATAGAGCAGAAATGTATTTAAATACGTCCGTATAATAATTCAGAGACAAGCAAAACACATAATACTCTGAATAATATCCAGGAACACGCACAGTTAATAATTTCCACTGCCTATTTTCTCGTAATGTTCATTCTGAAATATTGAATACAGCAAGCTTCATTACCCAGAATCCTAGGGTTGGCCGCTGGAGCGAAGCAAGAAAAATATGTTTGCCCAGAAAATAAATTACGAAACAATTGTACCGTTAAAATCGTGATATATTTGATAAGACAGAGAAGCGTGGAGCGTGATGAGGTAAGGGCATTAAGGTGAAACGTATAAACAATAATAACCCGTCAATAAATCGATACTAATTTGGAAGAGTGTCCTTTATTATCGCGTAGTTGCTTGGAGCTTTAAAAAGCCACCCCTTTTAATAACGCCACAAAGCTCATTAATAATGTACAGCTTTCGTCAATATTACAACCGTCGTAACTCGAGCCTTCTAACTACTAAGTGAATTACAAGGAAATTAAATAATTATGGTGTTTGGTTATCATGTCAAATACAATATCTTATGGACTATTGATTTAAAATATTCATACCCGCCGTAAACTAGAAGCAGAGTCAAACAATAATATGCATGGTGGTGAGTCGGAGCTAAAATATTCTAAATACCATATTCTAAATATTTTATCAACCACTTTTAGGACCAAATTTTCAATTCAGAATTCAACGTGCTACTGATATAATTTGACAGCAATTAGTCAACTTTTCGTCACTTATCTTAATGGAACACGGAGAAATATAAAAAACTTTAAACTATTGATATTCCGGTTAAAAATGGAATTGCATGACGTTGCCGCGTTTATGCACCTGTATTTTCCTTGATAGTTTACAGTGACGAAAAACGGAAATATCAGGATTACGATTAATTTGAAAAGATTCTTAATAAATTAGCAATATTCAATAATAGTAATTTTTATCCGTGTAACATCGTCGTGGGTAGATGTATTTTATTTTAAAAGATTTGTATTTAATTTTTTAACAGTTCCATATTACGACCTATTCGAGTGTAAATATTTGAAGTTTTTCTCTGTAAGCCTTCTGCGTATCACAGCTCTGCATGTCAAATGAATCGAGTCCATAAAATCCTCGTAAAATTGTCCGAACAGCCTTAATCAAAGGAAATCGAATACTCAATCTATCTTTATTCTTTATCAGGTCGGGTTTTAGCTTCCACCGCTTGAATGCATCGTTCGGATCCAAATGCAAGGCACTTCTTTATTCGCAGTAAATATCGGAGAGAAAAGCTGACGTTCCAGGGACGGAGGTTAAGCAGTAACCAGTAACGCTCACAATAAATCCAGGTTTTATCATCAGCGACATCACAAGATCTCAGACTGCGTTGGGTTCAACGTCAGGGCTTCAACCTTCAAGGTGCTCACAAGGGAATTATATTTCACATATCTACTTACTACTTCGAAATGCTAGGGATTTCAAAGTGATTCTTTAACGATTAGGTATTTGATAAATAATGCTTCGTGGACAGTAAAAAATGTGAAGTTTTACACAAAGGCCTTTTATATACCGAAGAATGATCATTTACCGTTGGTGTGTACAAATGTTGGACGCGCGTTTGGCGTGCTTCCCGACTACAGACTGAATGTACCGAAGGAATCAATATGAAATGATATATCGAAAGAACAAGGACATCATTTTTTTATTTTTTTTTTTTATTATCAATATAAAGTTTCTTTTACAGGTTTTTTTTTTCGATGTCTGTCTCACTAGGATAAACCTGTGTCGAGACAGACGTATTTGATACATTAAAAATGTTTACATATTTTTTGATACATTAAATATTTCACTACATTAAATGACATTGTGAAAAAGATAGAAAATAATAAATAATAATTACCACCTACCTTCGCCTAAAAATTTCAATCCGTTTGATAAGGTAGGGCAATTTATCAAAAGGATCGCCCGTTTCTGCGCAGAGTCAGGGCCTTTTTTTAAATGTATTTAAAGAGCAGCTTCGAAAACATGTAAGTACATCATCATTTTTGAGAGTATCATTGATACTAAAGGGCCTGTAAAAGTATTGTAATACGATGTTAGAAATATCTTTATGCTTTATAAAATAAATGAAGTAGGGTACCTGATAGGTTATCTACCACTAAGAAATAGTATAAACAATATCACGTAAGTATAAAACCTGTTAATCAACGATAATTTTAGTTACGTATTATTCATAAATTGATAGTAGGTAAGTACCTATGTAAGTAGTTAAATACATTCTAGCCACAAGTTAAAACTATTATCTATAAGAATTGAAGTAGATAAAATTTGGATTTATTGTCTGAGATTTTGAATTAAGAAATTTAAAAGAAGAATAAATTATATCTTCTATTATCGTTCATTATTTTGAACTCAGACGCATAACATAATATTTAAATATAACTAATCCATTTTTATTTATTGTTTTTGTGTTTAATTCGTAGAACTCCATTTAATTTTTTATAAATTTAATTTAGATTAAATTTGATAATATTATTATTAAGTTCTGCAAGTGTTTTAGTTTTTTATTATTGTGACAGCTGTTTCGGCTTACAAGGCCATTTTCAAACTGTGGTTAGTCCACATTGAGACGACGTTTTTATACTATTTCAAATGTAAATTTTGAAGGTGCATACATTGATTTATTACTGGTTACACCGATGACATGATCTATTGTTGGTTAAACCAATCTATGTTTTCCCCTCAGTAAATGGTAATGGGTTCTTAATTATTTACTAATGACTTTATTGCTATGAATTATTTGGGTGCATTATACTGCTTGGGTTTTGTGAAAATACTAAGAAGTGGTGAGTAAATTATTTTCCGTACTTTATTAATTAGTGTTAAATTTGGGTCATTCGTTCGTTTATTGATTTCTAATTGTTCAAGTAAATTTAATCTAATGCCCTTTTTTTCTATATGCAATGGTTTAGGACCCTTGTTGTTAAGTGGGTTATGATTATTCACCAAGAGATGTTCTGCGAATTTTGAGGATGTGTTTTTATTATTATAACATCGTATATGTTCTTGGAATCTAGTTGAGAATGCCCTCCCCGTTTGTCCGATGTAAGTGGCGTTACAATCGGCGTGGTCACATTTTAATTCATATATGCCACTGTTATTGAGTATAGGGATTTTACTTTTAGAGTTTTTAAGGCTTGTTCCTAAATTATTGTTTGTTCGAAAAGCTATATTTAAACCACATTTTTTAATTTCTTTTGCAATTTTTTCAGATATTGGGCCGAGGAATTCGAGACATGCAAATTTTTCTATATTTTTGTTATTTACCGGATATATTAAATTGATTTTATTTTTATATTTCTTATTTTTTATTATTTTTTCAATGTTATTTGCCTCATAGCCGTTATTAATCGCGATCGTTTTTATCGTTTCCTTTTCTTTCATTCCCTTAGACAATAAAGCTTATGTAAAAGAAAAGGAAACGATAAAAACGATCGCGATTAATAACGGCTATGAGGCAAATAACATTGAAAAAATAATAAAAAATAAGAAATATAAAAATAAAATCAATTTAATATATCCGGTAAATAACAAAAATATAGAAAAATTTGCATGTCTCGAATTCCTCGGCCCAATATCTGAAAAAATTGCAAAAGAAATTAAAAAATGTGGTTTAAATATAGCTTTTCGAACAAACAATAATTTAGGAACAAGCCTTAAAAACTCTAAAAGTAAAATCCCTATACTCAATAACAGTGGCATATATGAATTAAAATGTGACCACGCCGATTGTAACGCCACTTACATCGGACAAACGGGGAGGGCATTCTCAACTAGATTCCAAGAACATATACGATGTTATAATAATAAAAACACATCCTCAAAATTCGCAGAACATCTCTTGGTGAATAATCATAACCCACTTAACAACAAGGGTCCTAAACCATTGCATATAGAAAAAAAGGGCATTAGATTAAATTTACTTGAACAATTAGAAATCAATAAACGAACGAATGACCCAAATTTAACACTAATTAATAAAGTACGGAAAATAATTTACTCACCACTTCTTAGTATTTTCACAAAACCCAAGCAGTATAATGCACCCAAATAATTCATAGCAATAAAGTCATTAGTAAATAATTAAGAACCCATTACCATTTACTGAGGGGAAAACATAGATTGGTTTAACCAACAATAGATCATGTCATCGGTGTAACCAGTAATAAATCAATGTATGCACCTTCAAAATTTACATTTGAAATAGTATAAAAACGTCGTCTCAATGTGGACTAACCACAGTTTGAAAATGGCCTTGTAAGCCGAAACAGCTGTCACAATAATAAAAAACTAAAACACTTGCAGAACTTAATAATAATATTATCAAATTTAATCTAAATTAAATTTATAAAAAAAAAAAAAAAAAAAAAAAAAAAAAAAAAAAAAAAAAAAAAAAAAAATAACTAATCCACATTAAATTAAGAATCAAGAAATTTGAAACGGTAAATTTGATATTGAGTTTCCGGGGGGTTATAAAAATACCAAGAAAAAAACACGGTTACGTATCTCGCGTATCTGTATGTACGAGTATCTTGTGGCTACGTGAACTTCTCGATGGAATGTCTGAGGATCATCAGTCACCCGAGGAAGGGTTTTACGAGGTCGGCCTAATGGACAATTCGGATGATTCACAGCTACACCTTAACCATAGAAAGTCGGCCGAGTAAAGGCGATACACTATTTATTGAATAATAACATGTGTCACGGTAAAATGGAAGTCTTTTCACGGGGAGAGAAAGCCGTTAATGTTACACCTCGTCTACGTTACAACCAGCGATATCGAGGCCATATATAATATCGATAAGTGAATGTTTCCCAAGTTGGGAGAGGATTTTATTAGGTCGCTGAGTATTCTGCCTTTTGTAGAAATATTGATTGTAACGTGATACCTAATGGGCTATTTTCGCAAATATCATAAACTCGAATGATACGAACTTTACTGTCCATTAGCCTGGCGATATAACAGAAAGAATAAACAATGGGTTTCATATCTATTTATACTTTATACCTCGAGTAAACTCATTCCTTGTCATTATGTTTGGATTGAAACCTTTGCAAAAACTACACATAAATAATTCAGGACCCTTTTGCGAACCATGGGGCAGCCCACACTCTTATTTAAATGTGTATCGAACTCAATAAGGTATCTCAGTACCTACGTCAAATATCTATAATAAATGGCAACACCCGACAGCTTTCTGGCCAATTCCCCACCGGAAGCGGCGATCCCGGTTGCTGATATCCCGGGCAGGAATTCCCGCCCAAAGGGGGAGACTTCCGGTCCCAAGGCGTCCTCCGGTTCAGGTAGGATCGACGGGCGTTTTTTTAACTCGATTGCGAATAACATCAGACCTTTACCTTTGTGCGGACATCAGCTGGCCTCCATTTATTTTATGGGTCAGCCCACCTTTTGCGGGTTCCATTCGGGCTTGTTTGCAAATTGACGGAATAAGTTTTAAACTGCACGGTATGCACGCATACTATAAAATGCTTTATCCGAATACCACTATGGTGTTTCACCTTCGTAATAAGTCAGTGACCGCGATGAAGCACGATTTAAATGGTTCACACTTGATCGATCCTTTAAATTAGTTTCGAAGATATTTTGTGAACAAAATATTTTTCGATTGTTTTTTTTTGTAATTTTAATTCAACGAATTCTATTATGAGCCAAAATCCCTGGTATTTGGAAACAAAGCCGTTTTGCATGAACACTTTTATCAAATCGAGAAAATGGAACCATAAGTTAACGAATGGTTTAACCTATTGTTTGCTCATTTCCTGGTAATTTGTCTTTTGAATTTCAAATGTAATTTCTAGCATCTTTTAATTCGATATTTTAGGGCCGCGCAGCTCGCAGGATTACCGCCTCGTGCATTCTCGCATCGGGGCCCCTTTCCAGCTCCAAAGGCGATTTAATGGTCTGGAAACAGCGATAAACATTCTGGAAGGTTGTACGCCCAATCGTATAAACCCAAGACTCAAAACTTACCAGCATATTCAAAATCTGGAACAAGGAAACTGGCACCTCATAAACAGGAAAAATCTTACAATACCACGCTACGAAAAGTTAACTTTCAAAGATTTAAAATTTTAAATCTCAACCCTTACTTCAATTTCCTAACGCCTCGTAGTCTCTCCAATGGACTATGAATAAAATAAAAACTCACACTTGTAACCAGGGAGAAGATATCAAGTACATGCAGTTTTATGTACAATTACCACCCATTCCAAACTTCTTCCGTGGAAAGTGATTTTAAACAGTTCATGAAAACAATTTGATGTGGTGTTGAACAGGAATGCGCAAGAAACAGCAAGTCCCTGGGTTTCTAAATGTGAAAACTTGGTTATAGTGGTTGAAATGGGTGAGAGTAAACAACCGCAGAACTTTAAAAGATTTCTTCGTCCAAAAGGCAAACACATGTTGGTATTTCTGCACTACCGCTATAAGCAAAACTAAGTGTATTGTGACATTATTTATTATAATAATGTATATTATCTGCAACAGCTGCGATTTCAACAAAAATTTTCCATAGCTTACTAACCGGAGTTATTCAGTTTTATAAATAAAAAAAATATTTTAAAAAATAATATTTTCGGTTGTCTGTGAGTCTCGCGTAACTCTGGTTCAATAAACCCTTTTTTTTAAATTTACGTGTCATTTTTCAAAATTGGAATTAATATCTACCTACATGAAATAATATATCTACAATTAAACATAATTTAATATTTTAAGGCGATGCACTACGTCGTGTGATATTTTAAACTGAGCCGCTATCAATCACAACCCTTACGTAGATGGCGATAAGGTTTAAATTCCCGCTTAACACCATCCGGCTGTTTTGATTTGTGCAAGAAAAAAACATGGCCAAAAAGTGCCTTTTATTTTATTTTGTGGATGTTGAGGCATATATTTAAAAAAAATTTCGATCATTTTATAAATAACTTAATTTGCCAAGTAAGACAATAAAATCATAACCGAAAATAGGTTCGTAAGTAGGAGATTTTGAACTTTAAAGCAGTTTTCATGGGCCTTTACATTATTTTTTCTGGGCTTATAAAAAGTTTTATCTAAAAAATACTCGATTATTTCAAAGGCCAAGATGTTTTCTACTCACAGTATTTAATTGAAGCATCTGAAACATTTCTAGGCGACCGAGTTTTCAAACCAAAAACACATGGTTTTGCATTACTACATATGGCATCGCCTTAAAAGATTTTAAAAAAAATGGAACTGAATTGTCCAGAAATCAGGCTATCCAGTGATTAGTCACGGTAGGCTAGCATAATATAAAATTATTATTTTTATACAATTTTACATGTTTCATACACTATTGAAGCCATATTTTTTTTTCAATGTTTTTTATATTTTAATTAATTCATTAAATATTATAGCAACAAATAACTTGGCAAAGGTGCGATTTTTGATCCAATAATGTCTAGTGTACTAGCAGAAGATTCAATTTTATAGAGGTTTTATGTAATAAAAGTTTATTAAAAACTTAAATACCTAATCTCACTTTATAAGTTTTTTGTATACATATTTATATTCAAAGCGTAAAGCCATTCCCCAGCCAGAAAAGCCCATTAAATATACAAAAAGCGGAAATATTTCGGTAGTGTTAACGACCAACAAATTACTCATTAAAATAGCGGGGCTGTTAATGTCTTTATTTCCTAATTTACGAAAATATATGTCTTTGGCAATAAGCGAACCAAGGCCGGGGGTACTAAGCTAAGACGGAAACACTGGCCGACTGTATAAATATAAATGTTCGGCCATTAATAAGAAAGTCTGAAACAATAACCGGCTTATTAAAGGGAGGTGAATAAAGGGGGCTGGCAACTGATTAATACATCGAGTCATCAGTCTTGGTAGAACGGTATCTTTAGGAGTTAAGGAGGCCACTCCTTGTTCGTGCCAACTGCAGGTTGGTGGTGGTAATGCCGGGGCCTTTTACGAGACAGCGGGAAGTGCTGCGGATACAGTACAGTACAGTACAGTACAGTACGAGTACAGTACAACCACGCATACAGAGCCCTATTTGGCCTCCCCTGGCGATGCAGCGCTTCACAGATGTTCACCGAAGGAAGGGTGCATGGGTTCGCTGCTTTGATGCGCCACAGAATAGCCGGGACGAGTCAGCGCTACCAGAGATCGGACAACACTCTTGTCCAGGCCGTTGCCCAGTGGCAGGGAGCGCCTCTACACCGGAGATGGAGAATTTCACTCAAGCCACCATAAAGTCCTAATGTGCACATCAATGTATTGATTTTTTATTTATTATTTTTATTTATATCTTTATTCATTTTATTTTTATGTATCAACTTAAATGTAAACTTTTATGGCGGGCAGAGCATTGCACACACCGCTCTGTCCAGCTGAAATAAACATTATTATTATTATTATTATTATTATTATTATTATTATTATAGTACGAAATGATAATACAATCACTAGTTCTATATTAATCATAAACATTATTTAAGATCGTGGATGAATAGCTGTTCGGTATGGCAGTGTACCTACTGAACAAAGGCGTGCTAAACTGATCTGCTTTCAAATTCTTTTATGTGATACACCAAACCACATAAAACGACTTAATGCCTCATTCACCTCTTAAACAAATTGTTATTTCGAAAGTTTTGGGAATCACTTATTATATTGTATGTCCACATAGAAACGACACGCGGCAAAGCTTTGATAGTGCTGGGATTTGTGATAAGCAAGTCTAGGCATTTTTGCAGCCCGGCCACGATTCGTGTGCTGTACTGTAGCTTAGGACGTAGCATTTTGGGAAGCGGCGCAATAATATATATTTTTTTATATTTACTCCACACAGGAGGCCCTGAAGAAAATAATTTCCCTCAGGGCCTATGTCATCTTTGGGGATGCTGTGTGGAGGGTCTTTTTGTGGAGAGGAAGGAGTGAACATGGGTCTTGAAGAGTCCCATGTTGTAGGAGGGAGGAAACACAGAGGCCGGCAGTTCGTTCCACAGCCGAGCTGTTGAACTTAAGAACGAATCGTAGAAGCGACCCGTTCTCATGTGACAAGTGTCAACTGTGTACAAATGTTGGGCGCGCGTTTGGCGTGTATCCCGACTACGCACCGGTGCCGAAGGGATCAATGACGCTAGTTCTTCAGAGCATCTTCCATTGTAATACCGATAGAACAAGGACAGCATACCTACCTGACGCCTGTGCTCTAAAGATTGCAGTCCGTTTGTTAAGATTGGGGAATCTATCAAACGGACCGCCCGTTTCTGCACAGAGTCAAGGGTTTTTTTCAGGTATTTTGGGGCTCCAGACCAGAGATGGCTGCCAAATTCGACAGTAGGGCGCACTTGCGATTTGTACAGGGTGAGCAGTTGTGTACTATTAAAGTATCTGCGGGCCCTGTACAGTACGCCCAGCTTCTGAGAGGCCAACTTTACTCTAGCTTCGATGGAGCCCCCGTACCTGAGCTGGTCACTTGGGATATGGGGACAAGTGAATTTTAATTACTCTCTAATGTTAAAGAAAAGAAGTTTAAGAAGGTTAAGACTCATGTCCCGGTATGACAAGAGATCCTGGGTTCGATTTTTAGTTGTGACCGTTATCTTTTTAATATTTTCTGTGTCTTTTTCTGTTTCGTGTTTCGTTTAGGTATATTTATAAGTTTATCTTTTTCTTAAATGATATAAACTTCAAAATAAGCAAAAAGAAAAGTTGTTCTTAAATATATAAGTGCTGCAACAGCCTGGAGCCGTAGAAATATGTCATACCCATTTGAGGAATGTTAAGATTCGTGTACGAAGTGCGGAAGGGAAATGACAGGTTGAAGACGGAATTTGAAAATTACTTGGCTTTTCAGAATTGGTTGCAAAACATAATTCACTCTATTACAAACAATATTTATAGTACCGTCATACTCTTTAAATCGCCTCCGCCGGGAATGGAACCCGTGATCCTTGGATCCCGATCAAAGGAGCCTCTCTTACCTTACCTCTCTGGCACGGAGGTCATTGCTTATTGAGAAAAATCCAAACCGGTGCTACATAGCTCATCTCGTAGAGTGTCGATTGGAGTCTGATTTTGAAAACTATGAATAAAATTAAACATATTCTGAAGATTTAAAGTTAATTTTCCTGATCCGGATCGTAGGTTTAAAAACATCCAATCTTCATTCTAAATTATTGATTTATAAAACGATATAAAACAGCACATTCCGAAACGATTCCAACTTACCACAACCTCACTGTGATGAAGAAAACGCTAATGTCTGGCAAGACGTAAGAAGGCTGGAAACGTCGCCACATTCACGAACATGTCGTTTTAGCAGTAAATCAAAAATGCAACATTTTAAAACGATATAGAAAAATAATTCGTCGACGTAAAAATAAAATAAAAGTTTTCACTATCGTAATTTTTTTTTTCGTGAATAAAAAAAAAACAGTGAAAATATCCTATTCACTACGGTATAAAACGAGGTCAAATTTGAATTATTCATTTTAATACTAGTAATTAATCTTTAACGCGATGAATCAGGTTCATTTCAACTGCAGCGCTTTTCCGGAAATTTAGTTCAGTCATGATCGACCGGCTTCGGGGTAAAACTTTTGAAATATTCTATTGCGTATAATTATTATTAGTTCAGACTTATCAGATACAAAATCAATTCGTAGTTAGCCCGGTACCAATACCAATACGGATAAATTTTTTTTCTTCTTTTAATTTTAATGTTTATCCCACAAAGTCGAAACCTTTTCAGCGTATTTGTTTATGTGAATATCGCTGCTCCCAATCGTCTGAAGCCAATGAGACTACGATATCCACAATAGTATATATAAGTTGTGAGGCTTAAGGTAGTGGGGAGGGGGTAGAGGTGGGTAAGATTAAGGTGGGCTCTTCAGATCTGGTCACCGAATACGGCTAAAGCCATTTCAAGTAATATTTCATTTCTGAATAGCGGTCTTACGATACTGAGAGTATCTTCCACTCAATAGTCTCCCATTCTTACTAGAGTTGCTAGTTTTTTACAAAAATGTCAACTACCTATAAGTGGAAAACCTAATTTTAAAACACTTATTTAAATAAATGTTACCTAAAAAAATAATACAAAGCGACCTTCGAGTGATTGAATCGTTAAACGGCGCAAAACAGATTTGATCAATAAGATAATATTATTATTTACCAGCTGTACAGAACACACCCTTGAGGTGATATTTCACGAAAATGGTATTATAAAAATTAGCCTGAAAATATTATTATCACACCGTGCTTCTATGAAGAAACAAAACCATACATATTAATGTTCAAATGTATGAGCAATAAGTTGAATTGAAAACATCCCCTGATTCTTCTGTTTGATCGTCAATTCTTCCTACGTCTCTAGTGATTATTTTATTAAACAGCAATCTAGACGATTGCATTCTTTACGAGTTTTCAGTGGCCCGGGAGCGCTGAACACTGGCAATTTATTTGCATGTTGACTGCAGTCGGAATATAAATTCAAATAGAGGTATAAAAGAAACTTACGGCGATAGCTGCAATTAACAGCTAGAAGTGAATAAATGACTTGTATAGTAGACAACATTTGAAAGCTTGACTAAATGTTATTATTGCATTAGTAGCGGATGAAAATAATAACTAGGTAAAATTATAATAATAAAGTAAACATCCAAGAACTATTATAATACAATGGCTTTTGATAAATAAGTCAGAGATAGGTAAATAATATTAGAAAAATAATAATTGAATTGCAAATGAAGTGAGGAGAAATATAATTATACGAAGTGAATTATTTATGCTAAAAGCTTTGGTAGCTCGTGATCACGTTACAAAGCATAATACAGGGTTTATTTTATTTTATTTGGTACATCAAGCCGTTTTTTTTGCATCAAGTCCTGAAGACGACATCAGAAAGATGATACCCTTCAGCAACAGCGATACATTGATGAAGGCGATTTCTTTCGCTTTTTCGGTCGTTTTCGGCCGCATTTAAGCACATCTCGACGGTATAGCGGCGATTTCCTACATAATTCGATCCTTGAGATGTGCCAAGGTGTGAGGCCGATGTTTAAAACATTTTCCTTCGGTTAGCTCTACAGGAAGAATTCGCAAATGCTCAAATCAAGTGAGCGCGCAAGATTGAAGTGCAGCCGGAAGGTCCGCTGGGTGGCGACGAACAAACGGCCAAGAAACGTGCGGACGGCGCGGCGGTGCCCCGGTCTTGCTTTTTCCAAACCACGGTAACGACTAAAAACGGCACGACCCTCCCGACAAAATGAGACCCTTACCACCACATGGGACGTACCGGCCCTCCAAAACTGCACTCTCTGTTTTGCTCTACCCTGTATAAGAGCAATGTCACAGTTTTTTCAGTACTCCTCACCCTCAGTTTCCCGTTCTGAGGCGTCCTGTAGTTTGTATGTATGTTTGTATTTAGTTTATATTTGTCTTTACATTGTCTGTATAGTGTTAGCAAATTGATTATCACTCTGATCTCTCAGCCATATTTTTACTTTAGATTAAAATATATATTTGTTCGATTTGTTTGTAGAGTATTGTATTATAATTTCGTAGTATGAAATTTGATATTTCTCTCACCAAAAGATGAATTCAAACTGGGAATATTTCGATTTATTGCCCAGGTTGAGTATTTATGTGGAACTTTCAGGTATGTTTTTTTAAAGTTTTAATAAAAAAATTTGTGAATAAAGTTTTCATGTCATTTGATCATCATAGTAAGATGATATTTACGATACGGTAAATTGATAGTGAATTCTATGAATAAACTGTAAAAGCGTGCAGTTTCAAAATTGAAGTAATGAAATGTTCATTTAATTTGATGTATTATTTATTTTGAACCCATCAGGAATAAACATTGACCTTAACATAAAAAGGCGAGCGCCCTTTCTCTGGTGGTGTGTATCAAACCCTCATTACCTAAAAGAGCATAAGTTACGCCAACAATAAATTCACTCTTATGTGTTACATAAAAGGAGTTTTATTAAGGCCATGAAAAGAATATCCTCTCAAAAAAGTGATGTTTAAGCCGTACAACCTCATTCGAGGCTTCCGGCCCGCGGCTTGAAAGATCCTGCAAAAGTCAAATACGCACAAAATTCGTTACAATTTCATGAAGTTCACCCCTGACTTAAGGCAAATTTGTTCGGTTTTGGAGACAAACAGTTATTATCCGACGAGACAATTTGTTCGCTTTTGGGAACAGCTCATGTAGTCTTATATAAATCGTTGTATCTCTGTTAATGTTATATGATTTAAACAGTGTTGGAAAGAGAACGCTTTATATTCAAATCTAGAAGTCAACCATAAAATAATTGAAATTTACACCTATATGAAACCAAAGATTCCGACCTAATTTGAGAACAATGAAATTATGATGATTACGAAACAAATTGATATTTTATGATTTTTATATGATATATATTTTTAAAATATTTAACGATAGAGAGTGAGGTAACATTTTTAAATTAAATTTAGTTTTTTTTGTTTTCAGTAATTTTGGTTCAGCGTTTCGACAAAAAGTCATTATATTATTACTTTAAAACTATTATATTATGTTTTCTTTCCAAATTTAAATAAGGCAAAAATTAAACTTTTTTTTTTAATAATAAAATTTGAAAGCTTATCACTTTTCAAAAACAGTTTTTATATAAATTATAATAGGAGTAATATTTTAAATGCCTAACAATTCATTCAGTTTTCGGAAACGTTCAGAAATATTCCATTACAGATACCATAAAATCGGAAACTGAAAATCTTTATATAAAAAAATATTCAGAATTGGCTATTGGTAAAGGGAAGGAACTATAGCAAAGAATGTCTCGTGTCATTAAATTAAATTTAATTGCTCTTTTATTCCATTATATTCATATGTTTTTTTCTTATTTTTATATCTTTTTTTCTCTGTCTTTTTTCTGTATATCCTAAAATATTAACATTGTAATCTAAAGAAATATGGCTACCATAATACGGGCATGTGCCTAGTATGGTGGCTGTAGAAAACAAAAAACTGTTATCGTTTTAATTTTTTATGAATAAAGAAACACAAAAAAAAAATATTTGGATTTTATTGCAAAGCGAAAATAACTTCTTTAAGAAATATAACGGTCAGAGGCTTAAGGGGTTATTAAGAAAAGAAGTAAATCATGTTTAAAAATTGTTCAAATATAGAAAAACTATGACTGATTAAGCGATGAGAATTATTAGATATGGGAAGCAAAATATTGTAGCATGTCACTCGGATTAAATTGTGATTACCAAAACGGTTTCAAAGCTACCGGCATAGATTTGATCGCTTACATCGTACGTACTGTAGATCAGTGGTCTCCAACCTTTTGGTCGCCGCGGACCGGTCAACGTTTGAAAATTTTACCGCGGCCCGCTGAGGGTGGTTAAATTAAATGTTAATATTTTAGAACGTCATGTATCAGTACGGGTCGTGCGGAGTTTTTTTTACTTCAACGGACCGGTACCGGTCAGCGGACCCGGGGTTGGCGACCACTGCTGTAGATAAAAAGAAACTGATGGTAAATCCACAAATAAATATTTCAATAAGCGTAGCTCTTTGGACAAAACTATTTATATTGCGTATGCAACGAGCGCAAACAAATAAATCATCTTAATATTTTAAAACATCACTTGCAAAAAGCAGTTTTACTTAAAAATTAAATCCCTTAAATTAGCGCCATCTATGAAAGATCATTACAATGATTTTTTTAAATATGCCTGTTGTATTAAGTATTGATGAAGCCTAGATGATCCCCGGTAGGTAACAACAAAAATAATATATTTTATTTATAATGTCACACCACAAAAACATTGCATTCTACGAAAATATTGGTGATAAAGGATTGACCAAAGAAGGAGATTTTCTGAATCAATGATGCGAACAACTGGTATTTTGTTTAAGTATTACAATAATTAAAAATAAAAGTTATTGAAGTCTGAATGTCAAAATTTGAATAAGCATTCAAGATTTCTGTTCAATTATAATGTATTGAATTACTGAAGTAAGTAATGGAACTTCTGAATGTCAAAATATGAATAAGCTTCCAAGATTTCTGTTGAATTATAATATTATAATGTATTGAATAACTGAAGTAGGTAATGGAATTCTGAATGACAAAATATGAATAAGCATCGAAGATTTCTGTTGAAATATATAAAATAATGTATTAACAAAACAAAAAACTTAAATTCCGCTCAATTTGTCAAAGTCAACCAACGAAGCAATAATGGCAAACAGAATAAAGATATTTCTGGTCTGGCTATTGTTCAGAGTTCAGAATATCTCAACTCTATAACAATAATCAGAATATCTTTCCCCATGGAACGTTCTCGTGTAATGTTCCCGGGCGGTACTATAAATCAGTTGAAACACAGAAAAACCAACATAGAATAGTTTCACTTCCTTTCGCTTAAATTCAGTTGCACTCATTCGAGCTGCAAGCGGTTCCCGTCTGGAATAAATTAGAGATTCCCAGCATTTATTATTAAGAAAAGGTCGCATTACCATACCGCTGATTGTAGTCGACTCATTGAATTATTAAGTTGGCTTTCAGTAGAATTTTCCGACTTGGTTCGAGTTACAGATCGCGTTAGGTCAGGATCGAACGCTGCATTTATTTGAAAATGTCCAGATACACAGAAAGACTTGTGAGAAAATATTATAAATAATGTATTATTCAAATGTTTATTTTAGTTTGTTGATTATAAGCTGTAGAAGTACAATGTATAACAGACAGAACCTTAAAATAAGATTTGAGATAAAACATTTCAAATAATAATTTATTCAAGATGTGGATTGTCATTTGTTGATTTTAACTGTGGATGTGAATAGACATAGCCTCAAAAAACGCTGAACAGATCTCAACTAATTAAGAGTTATTAATTTAAAACGATTTTACCAAACCAGCAAGAAGTACTCATGTCCTGGCGTGACCGGTATATCGGGGGGGCTGTATTTTGAATGCAGAATTCAGAGTGAACATTTCTCTGATGTAAGTCAAACTCTGATAAGAGATTGCGCCATAATAAAAAATAAGACTTAAAACAATGGTTAATTTTAATTTTTAGACTTCGTTTAAGCGTGACCTCAAAAACGTATTTTTATTAGTTATACCTGCTCGCCGCAAATCCTCCGAGACGGGGTCAAGATACCTCATGACATCATGAAGTCAAGAGTCGTGCCTCAGACTTAGTTACTACAAAAAAAAGGTCTAGAGAGTTCAACAACCCAACAAACGCCTTTGTGAGTGAAGAAAACCAAATAATGAATACATTATTTCTGTAATTTGTTTAGCAGCTAGTTTCAATGAAGTATTTCCAATAATAAATAATTGAATTTGAAAACAGTTGACATCATTTGGAAAATTTTTCATTATTAACTTTCAATGTGAAATGACATGGTCGAAAAATCCCAAAATGAAATTTTTTATTTTCAATAACAGCTCGGTGATTATTTATCACAAAAGTTACGCTGTACAAAATAACAAATTTAATTATTTTAAAGCAATTCGGTTTATCGATGATAAATCTGTGAATGCAGAATTTTATGGTAATTTAAGGATTTCAATAGAAGCCGTAAAATGATGCCGAAAAAAATTAAATGGTTAATATTTAATGGTCGAGTGGTTAGAGGCGTTGTCCCGGAAAGACAGAGATCCTGGGTTCGATTTCCAGTTGAGACCGTTACCTTTTTATTTTTCTGTGTCTTGTTCTGTTTCATGTATCGTTTCGATTTATTAGTATTATCTTCTTCTTCAATAATATTTCATGTTAAAAATACTATAACAAATGTTATCTGCTCGTCTTGTCAGACTGCCCATTTCAAAATTTAATACAGAGGAGTGAGAAGCGCCGCAGGCAAAATTTTCTAGGTTGGTTAGTTTGACGAATTATGCAAAAGAAAATGTCAATTTTTTAACAACCGATTCGCTGGGTTTAACAGCTAAATAAATATAGCTACCATTCGGTATGTACTTAATATTGGTTTACAGGCGGAATTAAGGTTCGGAAGAAAATTCGAATGCTTAACGAAAATCACAAAACCACTAGAATTTATACCATAGACATAGGGTACTAGACCTTCCACACAATCCCATAAGAAGTAAAGCATTTTTATTGTCTATGGATGTCTCACAGTTTTCATGAAATCTGAATTAATATATACATAGCACTCTCGCATAATACATTTAAACAAATCGTTTTGGTAAAATACTTGCCAGCTAAATATTATTATCTAAATGTAATTAAATTTTTAACTTGTGGTAATTAAAAGTTATCCTGCAATTTAACATGGGTTAAGGCTAGTTGAGTTATACCATGCGCGAGACCAATGGTTGGCCAATTAGGGGAATATGTTCGTCATTAAAGTAAAGTTAACATCACTATGAATTCAACAATTCGTATATCATTTGACGATGTTTTTGTGAACCCATTATAACAACGGCGAGAATATTATGTACGCCGTACGACAACAGTCCGCTTGGAAAATTTTAACAAGCATTTCGAAAATATTCGCAGTGTTTGGTGACTTTTCACAAATCGTATTAATTTGAAAAAAATAATAACGACACAAGACATTTCACAAATATAATAACATGATACAACTTTGCCGTGGTTGATTTTTGAGTTATTATGCCGTGTTGTGCTTCCTACTTTAGCCAACGCAAGTGTCCATCATCAGGGCAGATGTGTAGATTATGATTTATTTATTTTTATTTTACAGACTCTTTCGTAATCTTCTAATTATGTGGTGAAATGTACGTTTATATAATGTAGAAGATGTAGAGCTGGTAATTCAGTATAATAATTAGTTAAATTGGCGTGGTTTTCGTGACAGTTTTGGTGTAGGTCATCTCTATTAATATTAATGGGGTTTTCTGTTCATTTCAATTGCCTGCATAATAAGGCCAGCTCGATGCGTTTTGGGTCTTCCCAAGACTTCAGTAATGGTTTGAATTGTGCTCGGCAATTGCCAATTTGTCCATCTAGTCACACATTTCACAACAATCTGCACATCTGCCCTAATGATGGATACTGTAACATTGTCCGAAACGTTGGATAAAGAAAGATGAAGCCCAAGACAGAATGAGTAATAATAAAAAATAGTCAAAATCTAAAATCAAATCTGACGATTTGACTTTGATTAAATTGAAGTGAAATGTGAATATTTATTGGTCGGAAGAATGTTTGGACCAGTTTAGTGGTATTTCAAAGAAAACTGCTGTTCCAAACAACGTTAAAGGACCGCAAAACATCCCAAAGATAGCATTCAATATTTTATGTTGTAAATATATTGTTGTCACGAAGATTGAGAAAAAATAGATGAAGAAGGGAGTGTGATAAGCTTTCTAACAGGAAAGTACAAGAAAAATAAGAAGGATACTCGATAAAAAAAATATTTGATGATAAAAGTTTTAAAATTTAATAAAGTCAGTTAAAATGTTGTTTTGCACGAGAGCTGGTCGTTTTTCCAGACGTTTCAAGTTTCAGTTTCAACGACGATTTTTAATAAATAAGACAGAAAACGCTTGTAAACTTTCCAAATAATATGTTTTGTTTGCACAGGGTATTAAGAGATGTAACTGACTAAGTGTAATCAGTGATTCCTGAAGACATTTGGAATAAAAATTTAAAATGACCTTGTGGTCTCGGTGACATTAAAAATAAAAATTAAAAGCCAATATGTATAGAACTATAATCCATGACGACGTGTGACAGATTTCTTTATTTGTATGTTATTATATTAACAAAAAAACACAAGTCATCGGAGAACGAAATTTCATTATCAAATTTTTTTACTCAAAATAATATTAGTAATCACTGGTTTAATAAGTCAGGTATGTACGTTGTACGTCTTCCCGCATTACGAATTTCTACTGATTTAATAATACGTATTTCTCTTGGACACTTTAAGTTTTTATGTTCCTACAAAATATATGTTATTTTTGAAGATAATATCCATACATTTGTAAAGCCGATTTATGTATCAGTATAAAAAAATTCACAGCGCTTCTTTAAATACAACTTATTTAAAATAAAGCAAAAATCTCTCGACAATTGCTTTATTTTAATATTAGCGCGCTCGCTTTAACATCCGTATTTACATATCTACCGTTCAAACCATATTCTTCTTCTTTTTGAACGCTTACTACGGAGCTTTTTAAGAAACATTCTTCCTGACTTGAACCCGTTTAAAATTACATGGGAAAAAAAGTCGTGCATACAAAAACCTCTTAAAAAAAAGTTCACGAAAAACACACCAATTTACAAGAAATGTTTATTCTATTTACACGAAATGCACTCGAACAGATACATTAGTCTTTGCAAATTCAGGTCCCGATACGAGGGAGACAGAAAAAGGCGGAGTCACAATAGTCGTAATGTTGGTTGCTTGCACTCCATCCATCTCTTTTAACTCAGACATCAGACACGTAAGAAAGTGGAGTGCAACTCTGCGGACTATCACGATGTACAATGCACAGTATAATACCACAGCACTGGAATGCATTATTTCCTGATGAAAAAATAACAAATTAAAATTACTTTAAACTACTTTAAAAAAAATAAATATTGAAGACAATATTAGTGATTTCTAAACGAAAATCTGAAACAGAAAAATCAGAAAAGGAAACGGTCACATCTGGGACTCGATTGGGACTAATATTGTCTTCAATATTTAAATATTACAATTTGAGGTTTTACTCAATAAAGTTATTCCGAAAAATAAATATTTATTCTAGACTTGCAGAAAAGTCAACAGATGTCGCACATTAAAAATAAAAAATAAAAAATTAAGATAGGTTTATCTAAAAAAAAAAGACGCTGTCTGGATTGCATTTAGTTCGGGTTGAATCTTGCGATCATACATAAAGATAGTTGCCAATAAAAATGTGCGGCGAAAAAATGAAGACAATGTTAGTGGTTCTTATTCGAAGTATGATACAGTTAAAAGTGACCGAGGGGAATAGGGTCCCATTAGCTCAGTCGGTAGAGCACTGTCCCGGAAAGACAAGGGTCCTGGGTTCGAGTCCCAGATGTGACCGTTTCCTTTTCTGATTTTTCTGTTTCAGATTTTCGTTTAGAAATCACTAATATTGTCTTCAATATTTAAATATTACAATTTGAGGTTTTACTCAATAAAGTTATTCCGAAAAATAAATACTTAAAAAAAACTTGTCGTCAAAAAATTACTAAACACAGTATTTGGTACCTAGCAGTACCTGCATGGAAAAAAATGAGTACGGCTTTTTTATAAAGATGCTGTTAAAAATGTGATCGCATGACAATTTCCTGATAAAATATTAGTGATTCAGAATATATTATTTGAAAATAAAAATAATGGACGAGATGCGAGGTTATTATTTTTACACGTGTTCCCATTTCCTCGTAACATATTAGTGATTTACTGATAGTTTGTTATAAAATTTAACAGTTCATTCGTTATAGACGTAATGTGGGCATTCTGAGTCTGTTCTACAAAAATGTTAATGGAGCCTGCTCTAAGGATCTAGTAGCATTGATTGTATAGCGAGCGACATAGTAAAATATGCCAAGCTATGATGCGTATAGCGTAATCTGTCAGCACCATAGACATATGAATATTAGTAGACCTGCCCTAAGTGATTAAAAGCGTATTATCCCCACTCCCCATACCGGTTCCATTGAGCCGGCTGGGCTCGCATATGGCCTCAAGTGAAATTTGAAAACGTGACGTCATCATTCTTGTGCGAACTATGATCGAGGCATCATAGGTTCATTTTACGAAATAACACGGCAAAATGTTGACTTGTGATATGAAAACTTGTAAAAATAGATGTGAAAAAGAGAATAAACCCAATTGTCGTATTACATTCCATAAGTACGCATTATTTTACTTTATTTTAAGCTTATTCACACCGTATTATATGGATCAGTTTTAGAAACATATACTATCACATCACAATGTAGCGATTCTCAAGTGTGCTCATCGTTGTTTACTGGGGTAAGTAAATTATGAAACATTTGTAAAAGTGTCTTAACTAAATACTCTGAAACTAACTACGACTCTGCAAACAGAAGAAATTTACTTTGCCGAATTTGGACTTCGCAAATTAGTTCATAACGTGGCGAGTAATTTGCGCTCCCATGTAAAAATGTCTATTCATTCAAAAGCAGATTTTACTTTTAAGAACTAAATGGTGATATTATAATGCGAGATGCCTATTTACTGTCAGATTGATTTATTGACGAATCACAGTCAGCTTTACCCCCTTCGTTCTTCAACAGTTGATTTTACCCCTCGCCATTATCTTCTCGTCTATTAATTCCTATGTCTGTGGTCAGCACAATTAATGAGAACGGGCCGCTTCTTCGACTCATTTTTGTGTAAAATGAATAAAACCCTTCCCACAGTCCCCCTACGTTAATCCGCATCACAACGCTTCCCAAAAGGGTGGCGACATAGTTCCCTGCCTTTACACTGTACAGACAGGGGCATACTTGTGGGGTGTCGCATTAAAAATATTTAAAAAATCCTATGAAATGAATGTTGATGCAAACTCTCATCGTTTTCCTACCTTCTTTACGATTCACGTATCCTTGCTTTTCTCGTGGTAATGCAGTTAGCCGATATGCAGCAGTCAGAGCCAACACTTGATAAAACAATATTTGCATACGCTATAACTTTAAGTCGCTACACCACCATCTGGAAGATCGCGCTGGATGTTTTCAATTAATTAATCTCCCTGCATTAACACCGTCTTACTAAAAGAAGAAACGCTAAGATTTAGCATTATGTAATCAGCGCAAAGATATTTAAATTAAAAATGGAAATTTTCGTAAACACTGCGAATTTCATTACCATATAAATTAAACTACAGAAAGTCGATGTTTACAGAAATGTTATGAAAACTAGATGAGAAAACTGATAACTGATAACCCAACAGACTGAAAGCCCTGCAATTTGAGTTTGAATCTAAAAGCGAAGAGGTGTATTACCGATGCTTCATACAGACTATCAAATACATAATTAATCAGTCAATAATTCAAGAGGAAAATAAAATGCATGGAATCAATTGTGACTGCAATAGCGTATTCGGACCTTGCCGTCAAATTTCAAGTATTCATTAACTTTTTGTTATTTTGGAGCGGGTCACGTGCTTTGTGCGGTCCGTCTGTACGAAGTCTGTAGGTCTAAAGAAGTAGCTGGATTAATAATAAACGAGTAAACATTATGAAGTTGCGAATCTTACAATAAATTTTGTTTACTTTTTTACTATAATCTAATGCCCTTAAGGTTGCCCTTTCATAACTTTTGCCCGGATAACCGTGACAGCGATTTGACCTACAAAATGTATCAATCCTTCAAAAATTATAGTAAGCACAAAGATTAATTTAATCCAATTGAAAACTGCGAAAAATTACTTTGAACAGATGTTTTCAGCGGTTAGTCGTTATTTATTTCCCTCTTTATGACTATATTATTTCTTAGCATGTTTACTGCGCACATTTTCAAACCCTAATTTTCCACAACTTATAAATCCATTACAGCCAACCAGATATTCATCATAATTCATAATAAATATCCCAGAAGGAACGAAAATTGACGACGGCCCTTTATCACTGAGCTTTTCTCGGAATCAGGGCCGTTTTCACCAATCACGTTTTTTCTTTGTCAAAAAATAATGGAGATTTGACCATTATCTTAATTTTTCACTTCTCGAGTCATTTCTGAAGGCCGAATAATATTTACACTATCGGGTGAAGGTCATAATTTATCTTCTGAGTGGTTTTCAATCATTTATAAGATTGAGAATAGAACCTACTTTCAGAAACTAGAAGAACGTGTAAGATGAATGCGTACTTTTAATTCTAAGGCCATCGTCCCATGGGTCGGTAAGGAATCGACATAAGACCCTGGGCAGAAAAGTCACAAAATGAACTCCGCTACAGACCGTTACCTTAATTTAGCGAGATTTTCTACGCAGGGTTTATATCGATTTATTACAGACCTGTGGAACGACGGCCTAAGAAAACCGTTATTATTGAATTGTAAAGTGGTTGATGACTACTTGAAAATCTGTTAGTTAATATTCCTTTTCCACCGTCGCATGTCATAATCATTGCCTTTCAGAACAATGTGGTAAAATTATTATTGATGATGCAGGCAGTTCACCACGCGCAATTGGATATTGCTGACAATATTGATGTTACTCCAAACATTCAATTTTCCGTACATTATTTAAGTAAGCAATTCTTACACTAGAAATAACGAAATAATTTTATCATTAGATTTTTTATCAATGAAATAGAAGCAATTTTAACCCGCGAAATATTGGTCAAATTACCCAGTAAGTCAACACGTTTTCTAAAGGCCGAATACGTTAAGAATGTATTTTCCACTTTTCATCGTGTATAACTGGACTTTTTAGGTAATCAATTATTTCTGATATTTTATCCGAGTTTATCAGCGGCTTTGACCTGAAGGCGGTCATGGCGTGATCGTGGGTCGTTCAGACATTTTTTAATCTAAAATTGGCAACAAACCATGAATCAAAGTGCTTTGTTTATTATATTATCTCCCTCAAATTGCGAGAGAAAATAATCCTCGAATAAACCAACGAAATACACGAAAAACTTTGGTGAAAAATTATCGACTAAATATATGAAAATAAAATGAGGTCTTCATTATGATTCTCCTAGAATACCGAACTTAGAGCTTTTACATAAAGAAAAAATATTATTCCCCTTAATTTATTTAATGACTATCCTTCGTTACGTCCACAGGCAACAAAATACATTAATTATTTAGGATAACAGATTTGTATTTTTACGTATCTCAAAAAAATTACAGCACTACAAGCAATTGTAAGAACACTCATTTTATGTGAAAAATTAAATTGAATAAATTAAAAAATTTAATGTAAATGAAATTTAATAACGTTATCATTAAGTTCTACAAGTATAATAGTATTTTTATTATTGTGACAGCTGTTTCGGCGTTCAAGGCCATTTTAAAGATGCGGTTAGGCTACGCTGAAACAACTTTCTTGTATGATTCTATTTACCCCAACCCAATTTAAATATTTATGGAAAATCAATTTACTATTAGATAAATTAATTGATTGTGTACCCTACATTATAACTTATGATAATTTTATGCTAGTAAAAAAACTCTCTTCTCCGTTTTTAGACCTTAGTATTGCAAAATCATGTATTTTTGTTTAGTAAATTTGATCGCTTGGAAATATTTTAGATGCTTCAATTAAATACTGCGGGTAGAACACATCTTGGCCTATGAAATAATCGAGTATATTTTAGGTGCTTCAATTAAATACTGCGGGTAGAACACTTCTTGGCCTATGAAATAATCGAGTATATTTAAGACGCTTCAATTAAATACTGCGGGTAGAACACATCTTGGCCTATGAAATAATCGAGTGTTTTTTATTATTAATTTTATAAGCCCAAAAAAATATAGTATAATGCCTATAAAAGCTGCTTTAAAGTTCGTAATCTTTTACTTAAGAACCTATTTTCAGTTATGGTTTTATTGTACAATATGACACTTAGCCTATGAAATAATCGAGTATTTTTTTTATTATTAATTTTATAAGCCCAAAAAAAATAAAGTATAATGCCTATAAAAGCTTGCTTAAAAGTTCGAAATCTTTTACTTAAGAACCTATTTTCAGTTATGGTTTTATTGTATACTATGACAAATTAAGTTCTTTAGAAAATAATCATATGACATTTGAATATTTGTCCCTGAACTTCGCGAAATTGCTTTTTTTGCGGCTGGTGTTGAGGGGGAATTTAAACATTATCGCCATCTACATAAAGATTATTTATTGTTAGCGGCCAGATTACAAATATTAGAAGATGTGGTGCATCGCCGCATGTTTTGTTTTTTTTTCGTAATTGTGCCTTTATATTGCTTGCAATTTTATAAAATTATTAAGATGTCATGGTGAAATAATTTATAGCGTTGATGACAAGACTAGCCCGTGTTTTCCTCGTGGTTGAGAGGTCACTAGAATTAATAGTGTCCTTCTTATCTCCGCAGACCCGCCAGACTATGCGCAAGGGTTATTATTAATTGTTTACTTGAAAACAGCAATCAAGTTCTCAAAAACTTAAATTAATCGAAATAGATTGTTATATAAAAATTAAATCCTTTGTGTACACAACTTTATAATTAATAATATTTCGTATGAAAGAAGACCGAATGCTATAGAAATGAGATCCCTGAGGTGTATGTATGGTAAACCCATGTACGATCGTGTGAGAAATATAGAGATTCGTAAAAAGTGCAAGGCTAATGTAAACGTAATGAGTAATATTAAGAAAGGGATGCTTAGATAGTGGGCTTAGCTCTTGTGACGGGTTCGAATAAAGTTCCATGCAGCAATATTCAGAGTATTTAGCCGATGATAGTTAACTAACGATTGGAGATAATCCAAGTAGAATAAGAAGATAAATTCAATTATATAACTTTTCTTTTGAAGTTTATAAAAAAAAAAAGTAACAGTCTCAAATGGGAATCGAACCCAGGATCTCTGTCTTAGCAGGACAACGCCTCTAACCACCCGACCATTGGGACCTAATCATTAAAATCACCTTTCGCAGTAGGTGTTCATAAACACTTGGTCAGACTAAGAAGTGCAATTATCATTTCGTAAAAAGAGATAAATTCATAGGCACAATTATTTTTTTCATGTTCAACCGGACAAGAGTCCCAACTTTTCCCAACCGCCTGAAGCCAGTGAGACTATGGCATCTCTAATTGGGGAATGTTTTGAGACTGAAGTTAATAAACACTACCTCTTCAGGCAAATCTATATTTTAAATTTTAAAAAAAAACTTAAATTTCATTCATCAGTATGTCTATATATCTCTGGACTACATCTCTGATATTTCAGTAAAAAGCAATAAAACATCCAAAAAACCTGCAATACACCAAAAATATTTACACCGACTTCGGCACATTACGTCAATATTTAAAAATTACATAGCGAAATAGTTTGAAAATATTAAGGCAGAATACATTCAATAATAAATTAAAGCCCATCATTAGAAATAGCAGACAGCACGTTTTAAAATTGCGTGATTTATATTTGGGGCATCGATGCATACAACGCAACGTTCTGCTTTTATTTGAAAGGCATAATTAAATATGTATAATTAAACATAATAACTGGTGCATGCAAAAATATTAAATGGAGTTAACTAACCCTTTTGTAAATTATCACGTGCAAACAATAGAATTTTTACCGACTGCAATTAATATTATGGATTCTAACTACCGCGGCTCAATTAACTAATTGAAAAAAAAGATTTAGTAATATTATCTAATGATAAAAATTAATTAATTATATGTATAGGGAACACGCAAAAAGGTAAACGGAAAATAAGTAAGTAGTTATTTACGACGTACTCATTGAGAAGAGTAAGCGTTTCATCAATATTGTCATGCATGTACTATTGTAAAGCCCGTTGGACAATACAGTATCCATGATATATAGAATATCATTAGTTCATTTTAGGCCTTATAGGGCTTTTACGTGGATAATGATGATGCACAGAACACAACAATCTATTTTTTTTTTAAATACAACAAAGTGTAAGGAAAGGAGATGGGGGAAAAAGACAGTTGTAAGGCAGTCCAAAAGCCTCTTTAAAGGATGGAAGTAGTGCCTATGCGTGTTACACCAACTCCTATCCACCTACGCCACAAATATGTATAAATACCATAATATTAAGCAAAAATGTAAAAAATATAATAAATTCTCATTACGATGGAATTCCCATTTCATTATAATATTCTATTCTGCTCTATGGTCATGATATTTAAAGTTTTTTGTAACTTTTCAAATTACGTACGAATCATTCAAATGAAAAAGTATTTTTTTATTAATAACTTAATGAGTAAAATCTCAAAATGTAATATTGAAGGCACTGAAACGACTGCGGCCAACAAATTAATAGATGACAAAAACAAGGTAACGGTTTTAATCTCTGCTCTCGATGATACCGCAAACCGTGATATGCTACGTGTTTACCGCATTGGAAAACCAAGTGTTGAAAAACCAAGGTCCCTTAAAATAGAATTCAATAACTCCACAACATCCAGAACATTACTAAGTAAACGTCATCTTTTAAAAAACAACACAAGGATATACCCCGATGCTACAATTTTTCAACAAAAACATCTAAAAAATCTAAGAGAAGAACTGGAAAAACGAAAGACAAATGGCGAAAATGATATTACTATAAAATATGTAAACGGAAACCCTAAAATAGTGCAAACACCGCCAAAAAACGATGCAAACTCAAGATATACTACCAGAACGCGCGGGGACTACGCACCAAATTAAATGAACTACGTTCTACAATATCGCTACACCATTACGACATATATGTGCTGACAGAAACTTGGCTCGACTCGGAAATAAAATCAACAGAACTCGGACTCAACAACTACAAAATTTTTCGCTGCGATAGAAACTCTAAATCCAGTTCCAAAACAAGGGGAGGCGGAGTACTAATTGCAATAAAGAAGAAATTGATGTCAAGAAAACTCAAAACAAAAAATAATACACTCGAACAACTATTTGTACAAATTGATACCACTGTAGAAAAGATAATAATTGCAACTTTATACACACCGCCACTATCTGATGCCGGAAACTATCGAAGCCACAGCGAAGACGTTGAAAATCTACTCTACAAATATCCTAACTCTAAAATTATTATTCTCGGGG
This sequence comes from Hesperophylax consimilis, assembly GCF_061612785.1. Classification (NCBI taxonomy): domain Eukaryota; kingdom Metazoa; phylum Arthropoda; class Insecta; order Trichoptera; family Limnephilidae; genus Hesperophylax; species Hesperophylax consimilis. The sequence goes on from NC_142850.1 coordinate 33,224,179, forward strand.
ATTACAACCTCCCTAACCTAAAATGGAAAACAAGTGATAGTGGTTTCATTGTTAATGAAAGTCAAGATGATTGTGCACGTGAGATTTTAGATATGACAAATTTTTTAAATCTTTTACCACATAACTTTATATACAACATAAATGATCGCTTACTAGATCTAGCAATATCAAATTATCCTAAATTGTTCATTGAGAAATGTAATGATCCTCTGTTACCTGTTGATAACCATCACCCCCCTCTTTATATTAAGTTAAATATATGTGGCGTCGAGCCGAAACCCGTTGAAAAAACTCTCAACTACAAAAAAGCAGATTTTGAATCTATAAATTCTCATCTTTCGCATGTTGACTGGTCTTTTTTGTCTGATGTTAATACTGACGATTCCTTAGAAAATCTATATTCAATATTCTCCACCACTATCAAATCATATGTACCACTATTTACTCCTAAAAAACATACATATCCAACTTACTTCTCATCAGAACTAATAGCCTCACTACAACAAAAAAAAATACTTCATAAAAAATTCAAAAAAACTCTGAAGAAAATCGACTATACAAATTTCAGTGAAAGTAGGAAAAAATGCAAAGATCTCTCTAAAATCTGTTATAAAACATATATAAATTCTATCGAGAACACAGCCTTAAACTCGAACAATCTCTGGAAATTTATTAAAAAAATAAACAACGACAGTACAGACTATCCTCCAGAAATGCACATGGACGACAAATACGCCAACAATACGCAAGACATTGTAAATCTTTTTTCTGACTTCTTTAAAAATGTTTATGATGATGAAACACTAGAAGAAAATATTCCTTCATACACATTCAAAAAAACCACACATTTAACAGACTGCTACATCACCGAAGAATCTTGCAAAAAAAAATTAAATTCCTTAGACATAAACAAGTCTGCAGGCCCGGACACCATCCCGCCAATTTTCCTAAAACAGTGCTCCTCCGTATTGTCTAAACCACTAACCATTTTATTTAACCACCTACTATCCTCTGGATATTTTCCCGTCTACTGGAAATCCAGCTATATTATTCCAATATTTAAAAAAGGTGACGAGACTGACATTTCAAACTATCGACCAATATGCATACAATCTGTATTACCCAAAATCTTTGAATCTTTAGTTTTGGAAGAAATATATCCTACACTAACAAAATTAATAAATGACAAACAACATGGCTTCATTAGAGGTAGATCAACTACAACAAATTTACTACTGTTTCAAAACTATATATTGGAGTCTTTTTCTAAAAATAAACAAGTTGACTGTATATATACTGATTTTTCGAAAGCCTTTGATAAAGTGTCTCACAAAGTACTGATCCAAAAACTTCATGCTATAGGAATCAGAGCAAATATGTTAAGCTGGTTAAGTAGCTACATATCTGGTAGAACTTTACTTGTTAAAATAAAATCTTTTTTATATATACCATTTTTGGCCACTAGTGGCGTACCGCAAGGTAGTCATCTTGGCCCAATTTTATTTATTGTTTTTATAAATGACATAGTCAACTGCTTTGAAAATGTCAATGTACTGCTATTCGCCGACGATATTAAATTATATAAAGAAATAACCTCATTAAACGACTGTCAAGTTCTTCAATCTAATATAGACATGCTAAATAAGTGGTGTTCACAAAACAATTTATATTTAAATGTAGAAAAATGCAAAATTTTGACCTTTTCCAGAAAAAAAACATCACAATTTTTTGGCTATTCAATAAATAAAACAAATTTAGAAAGAGTAAAGGAAATGCGAGATCTTGGCATAATAATGGATGAGAAACTAGACTTTACGGCCCACATTCAACAAACTGTGAATAAGGGTATGAAAACATTAGGTTTTATATTAAGAACAATTAAAAACTTTAAATCTTTACAAATCATAAAACTATTGTACATATCCCTTGTTAGAAGCCTGATAGAACATAACTCCATAGTTTGGTCACCCTTCTACAATGTACATATTCATAATGTTGAAAGAATTCAAAGAAAATTTCTACGCTTCGTCAATTTTAAACTTAACATCCCTTTAGAACACATAAATTACCAGTCATTATTGAATCATTTAAATATTCCGACATTAGAAAACAGAAGAAAAATAAACGACCTAACCTTTTTATTAAAATTATTGAACTCTAAATTCGATTGTTGTGAACTCCTGCATTTAATAAATCTACACATACCTACACGAACAACTAGGCAAATATCAACATTTTACATACATACATCTCATTCCAACTATAGTTTTCACTCTCCAATACAACGTTTACACAGTCTTGGTAACAAATACTTAAATAATATAAATGTATTTGACAATAATTTGAACTTGGCCAACTTTAAACGGAGTATGTGCGAACTATTTTTACATACTTTGTAAACTATTGTTATCAACTAATTTTATACCTTCTTATTAACATTATCGTTGATTTGGAGGATTTTGGCAAATTTTATATTTTTTGTCGCACTTATTTGCACTCTATCATACCTAATTTTTTAAACTCTTATATTTTATGTAACCTATATTTTGCTAAATCTGACATTTTTATATGTAATCTATATGTATTTTTTTATTATATAAAATGTATAACTAAAAAAATAAAGATGTACATTATTATATGTAAAAGCCCTATGGGCGTTTAAATGAAATAAAATGAAATAAATAATAAATATTAACGACTCTCAAACGAAAAATGTGAAACAAAACGATTCGGTCGCATATATTAATTGTATCAGCTTTGTCGGAGTTTTGCTAAGAGCAAGGCAAAACCAATTTTAAAAAAAACTTAAACTTCTGACAGTGACGGATATATATATAATGGAGTTATGCCTGTTAGTTCAATCATCTCCAGAAAATTTCCCACTAATAAACTCAACACATTAACACGCTACAAGGTTCACAGAAAACTTATTAATCCCAAAAGCAAGCAAAACTGTATTTCAAAAAGGACCACACTACATGGCCATTAAAGTGTATAACAACCTTCCACGTAGCATCAAACAAATAACCGACATACTTAAATTTAAATCATCACTAAAAACATTTCTTTTAAGGCGATGCAACACGTCGTGTAATATTTTAAATTGAGCCGCTATCAATAACAACCCTTACGTAGATGGCCATAAGGTTTAAATTCCCGCTTAACACCATCCGCCTGTTTTGATTTATGCAAGAAAAAAACATGGCCAAAAATTGCCTTTTATTTTGTGGATGTTCAGGCATAAATATGTAATTTTTTTTCAATCAATTTATAAGTAACTTAATTTGCCACATTATTCAATAAAATCATAACCGAAAATAGGTTCGTAAGTAGGAGATTTTGAACTTTAGAGGAGTTTTCATAGGCCTTAAACATTATTTTTTTCTAGGATTATAAAAAGACTTATCTTAAAAATACTCGATTATTTCAAAGGCCAAGATGTATTCTACCCGCAGTATTTAATTGAAGCATCTGAAACATTTCTAGGCGACCAAATTTTCGAACCAAAAACACATGATTTTGCATTACTACGTATGGCGCCTTAAACAAATGTCATTACACCTTAAATGAATATCTTACATAAATTAAATACCTCTGTTTTTTATTTATTATTTACACACATTTGTTTACATGTAATTTTTGGGTTATGTAATATATTTTGTATTTGTTGGGTTAGCTGGAAGAAATAGGATGTAACCTATAAGCCATAAGCTATACCCTTTGTACTCTGTATTTTTGTGCAATAAATATATTTTTTTAAATTTGAATTTAAATTAAAGTCCTGTGTTCAATTCCTAGATGCGACTGAAGCTTTTTATGATTTTTTTTTTCACATTTTGGGTCTTCAATGATTATATAGATTTTTTGTTGGAAACCCGCTGTTAAGGAAATCGAATGATACAATAATAATTGGTTACACCACAAATATACAGACTCTATAAATGACAGAATTTAACCAGCGGGATCATTGAGAAACTACTTGCCGCCCACCTCAAGTTAATTTCCCACCGTATTCAATGGAGATTATTAATCTGCACAGATTGTAACGTCTATAATAATATGTCAAGGGGTCTTATTATTTGACAAACACACAGACAGCAATATTTGCATAATTAACACCACGCCTGGATATTATATAATATTATCACATCTGCAAATTCGCACGTAACCTTGGCCAATTAACGAAGAACGATACAACACGTCCCGTAGAAGGTGGAAGGTACAAGTGGAAGGCATCCGATAAGCAATTTTATAACGCGTGATTCCGTAGTATTATTATTATTTGCTGATGATTAACATATTGGATATTATGTAACATACATAAACTTGAGACTAATGATTCTGAGACAACCAGAATAGGTTGATATTTTGATTGTGAATATATATAATATTATAAACATAATTAAATAGTGGTTCCATAATAAATGAACACATGGACAATTCAACACACTTTTAAGAAGTGCTATGAAGTCATTAGAAACGATGATAAAAAATAATTTAAACCTAACCTAACCTAACTTACTTAACCCAGTCAATAAAGTTTTTGTTTCATCACTTTTCATGACTGTATATAACTTTTTAAAGATATGATGAATTACCATTTTGATGATTTATCCGGTCACCGTGAATAATATATCAACAAATGTAGGTAGGTTTGTTGAAATCTTGTTTCCGATTTGACAGAACAATTTACTTTATTTGAATATAATAATAGACTGCTTAGGTACCTACTTTTCAAAACCTAATATTACAAAAAAATAATAATAATAAAAAACTTACATAATAAGGTTATTTATTATTTACTAGCTGTACCTCGCCACGCGTTGATGTGGCTCAGTTCATCTGGGCAGATAGAGAAACGATGGCACTGTGTTTCTAAAAAGTATGTTGACCTGTCACAGGTGAAATCTATATAATATTGGTAGCAATCGGAGAAAAATTTCGGAGTTTGAAGATTTTGAACAAACGAACATAATTTTTTTTTATTTATATAAATTTTTGAATTTACCACAACTTTTTCGCGTTAAAAAACCTTCAGTCGTTAATCATATAAAGCCCTTTATTTAAAAACAAAAACAGTCAAGTAATCAGTGTGACATTACCACAGCTGTCAATAATCAATTGTTTAGTAAGTATTATGTATTATATGTATTTAATAACAACATTTTGGAAACATACACATTTTTTTATAGTTTTTATCCTGACAAAGAAAGCGTTGGTTTTGGAACATGTCGATTTTTTTATTAAATAGTTGAGTTTACAAAGTTATTTATTATATTTAAATTAAAATAAATAAGCCAAATGGGAGTAAACATAACATGTTACCAATTTAATAAGCATTTGCATTGATTCCCACACATGGTTGTTTAGCGTGCCTACAAATACACTTCGGTTCTGCTTACTAACCGCCCGAACATTATTAATTAAGCGTACTATGGTAGGTAAACTGCGTACAGCTTAATATTGGGAGAGTATCAAAACCATACACAGATGAAATTTCATGTACGTGTACCAACTACCACATATAACACGTATTACGCTTATACTAAATACAGGGGGCGTCGAAAGTAATGACTGTGAAATTTAATACATTAGATATATAGTCTTGTAAAAACTATATATTTAAAAAATTTCTTCTATTTAAAATAGATCTAAATACCTAATTACTTAATTATAAACCACATATTATTTGTGTAATAAATATATAATATCAAATAAGGAAGTATATCTACAATTTGTTCAAAGAAACGTCACTATCTTAAGATAATTAATCACAATACTTTTTTCTAACGTTTTTCAGGCAGGTAGGTGGTACCATAAAATTGAAAATATGCGTATTAAAAAAGTACACGTCTTGGAGGAAATATATTATTCCTCCTTGTTCCAAATGAACACGACGATTTCAGCTGTGAAAAAATACTGCACCCCGGTCAAACTTAGCCATCTATTCAAAGTAAAGCTTGGTTGAACAATAAAGTGGAAGGTCAACTTAAAGATGATGTTAATTCCTTTAGTGATATGTTTCAGGGGGTCGAAAGAATTTTTTTTAAATACTGATAATTCTGACGATTTTCAAAACACTTAATTATATTAATTTAGATTTCATGGTGGGAATAATATGATTTATTAAAAATTCTTCCATACTTGAAGGAGTTTACAAAAATCCCTTCTAAACACAAACTAGCTGAAGTCCCCGGGGTTGCCCTGGCTTTATCTCCGAATAAAAATGTAGATTTGTATTAAAAACAAAGCCGTCCGTCACAACACACTTCTTTACATAAATAGATAGACAAACTAATGTAACTGATTTAGAAAAAAAAATTATGCTGAAAAATCGATGCATTTTCTTTATTATACGTACTAAGTTAACAAACCCTAATCACACCATTTCCCGGAAGGGAAGGCTGAGTGGGTGGAACGACAAACACCCCTTGCTTTAACCACATTTAAACATGGTATCATATAAACTGTGGTGTTATTTTCTTGTGCTCTTCCACTTAGATCGAAATCAAATCAAATCAAATCAAACAAGAAGAAAAAAACAGGAAATTCCTAAGAATTTCCCGATTATTCCCGCTTCAATGAAAATCTCAACCAAGGTTAAGCATAGCTTTTTGTAATGCAAATTAATTGTAAATGTATATAAATATATTATATGTACTTGTACATATCAAAATACTAGGGATCAAGTAACCTAATTTATTAAATTAACTGAAAATAGTTAAAATAATATAATTACTTGCAAAAATATGAATAAAAATGCCGCAACTAATCAGAGGGTTAAATTACGCCGTAAATTCAAATAATTCGTTGTAAATAATATTTTTAAATTGCCTCTTTTTCCTTATCAAAACAATTAACGCTTTGAATTATTTCTAATTCTGTCATATTTCGTAATGATCATTGTCCAATTTCATGTTGCGCCGTAATACAAGGCTTTGTTTGCAATTATTTTTATAAAATATACTAAACAATAGCAAGGGTTGTTTATTCTCGGCACCCCATGCACGCGTACGGTACAAACCGGCAGGAAGCACGCAGTCACGTGAACATCGAGGCTTTCAATCAGAATACAGCCTTAACGTATCGATCCTCCGAGATATATCTCTGGCGCAGGTGGTATTACGTTCTTCAACGTAAGCAAATAAACAGCTTATTATTGTGGTCTTTGATTTTAACCAACATCGAAGGGGTTAAATATACCAACGTAGTATATTGTATGATTAAACAGTAGATAGGTTTCATATGACTAAATGTATAATTTATCATAGGCATAATAACAACAAGAATATACGGGTTAATACTATATAGTAATAATAAACGATAGTAATAATCTATCGTTTTGACAGTTAAGTCAATTTTCGAAACGTGCGCATATATTAATAATAATGTTACACCTATTTTGTGAAAAGTCGCCCCAAAAGCACTTTAAAACGACAATACGACCATTAGACAATACCTCAAAATATATAGATATTCTACTTTTATTAAAATTAAAACGCAGTAAATCTAAGAACCTACTGAAACCTAAATGTGTATAAAGGTGGAAACACATTATTAAAACCCGACGCGACCCGATGAAACGCGATGCGTGTTGAGTCGAATCAAATGTATTGTTTTCTTATGACCAGAATCACACTAAGAACATCCGACATGGCGTCGCGTCGAATGTTCATAGTGTGATTCTGGTCATAAGAAAACAATACATTTGATTCGACTCAACACGCATCGCGTTTCATCGGGTCGCGTCGGGTTTTAATAATGTGTTTCCACCTTAAAAATCAACAATAACATTGAACCATAATATCCATCGCGCTTCTTAAAGTTTATTTTAATAAAGCACAAATTTTGATAATAAAGACAACATTTCTATAAATCTATTTATGCAAAATCAATCATTAATTTTTAGTTCTACGCCATTAATCTTTTTTGAGAGTAGACGTAAATAAATAAAAAATCTATAAAAATAATTAATAGTACTTATTCGAAGTATGAAGTTTAACGGAGCATACTTAATGTAGCTAGCAGCATTAATCTTACGTGCACCAGTGCACAAACGCGAAACTCGACAGATATAGACGAAACATCCGTTCACAGTTGGTGTTGGCTTCATGAGAACGGGTCGTTTTTTCGACTCGTTTTTTTTGCAAATCGGCTCGCATATGGAACGATCTACCAGCATCTGTCTTTCCACCTCCATGAAATGCCTCTTCAAGACCCGCATTAATAAATTCCTTCCTAGAGCCTCTTCCTAAATCCGCCTCATAAGCGAGTTGATTTCACAAGTGAGGTTTACCTCGCTTAATAATTTTCATCAACTTATTAACTCACACAAGCGTAAAAATACAAATGCTGTACTTAATTCGGAAGGCCTCCGGGTAACATACTGCGTGAAGCCCGTCAAGTTCAGTCCAGTCTTTTTCTAAGATAGTGGTATGTTCTAAGAGGGGGAATATCTTGGCAAATATATATCTAAGGAGAAGCTAAATTAAACAGACTAATAAAAATTATCGAGTGTGTTAGCGAGACTTAAAACGACGGTTTTAATTATTAGAACAGAGATCTAAGATTATATCTATTTTATTCAACGAAAGATTTTTTTAAATCACTTAATTTATGTAAAGGGGAGCGTCTGTGGCAGGCGGGCTCCTTAGTGGCGGACACGAAATGAAACGAAAACATTATTAACTAGGTTAAGTAGGTTAGGTTAGGTTAGGTTTAATTTTTTTTTTCATTGTTTCTAATAACTTTATATCACGTTTTAAAAGTGTGTTGAATTGTCGATGTGTTGATTTATCATGGAACCGTTTTAAACGCCATTCGGTCGTTTTCTGTCAAATTACAATTTATATTAATATACTAAATTACCTGTCAGAATAGTATCCCTATAATAGTGCCTTAGAGTTAAACAGATGATGACTTTCAGAGTAAAGGCGGTAAATGCAAAAACAGAAATCTGCAATACCGACAGTGTTTGTAGATTCCTTACTGACCCGTGGGACGACGCCCTTAAATTAAATTTAAAAAAGGATACTCTGGGAATCATCCTGATTAAAAAGCGAAATTCAAAATCGATACAGTGCTTGAAATGTACGAAATGACAATAAAGATTTACGAATGAGGTGAGTGAGATGACATAGCTTTACAATAAATATTCGAATTCATACCATCAATATTTTCCATAACTTTTAATGAGGAGCTTAAATTTTATTTTATATTTATACTATGGGTTTTTTCGGCTTCAGAAATACACATGCAGAAAGACCGAACCCTTTTCACGTATGAATATTGAATATACTTACCAACCAAATATGGGGAGCGGAGATTTTCGTAAATGAGATTTTTCTTACCTGGAACAAGAGGAAAACAAATAAGAATACGTATTAGATAAAATAAATATGTTCCAAATAAAACTTATGTCAACAAAATATCTGCATTGTGATTAAATTGAATATTATTATTATTATATGAAGAAAAATAGTTACATTAAATTTATTAAATCCATAAGTAACTTTTTTGAATGTCTGTGTTTTGTTAGATTAAATGTACAAGAATTATAAGTTTGAAATGATAAGTACAATATTTATAAAGTAGACGGTCAAAATGGAAAGAGGTCGACAAACACGCGAATCGGCCTTTAAAACCTTCATTCGCGTCGTATTTTCATCAGAGACATACGTTCACTATTATTCCATATTCTCCGACCTACGTTCATTACACTTTTCATTTTTTTAATAAACTCCAGTACGACGAATCTATTAACACCGGAATGTGATTTAAAATAAATAATTTCCGCTCTGATTCGTATAAATATTGGTTATTGCCACATTACTTGTTGGAATAAAATCATTCCTGGAACGAAAAAAACATGAAAACATGTTTGATTTACTTAGACACAGAATTGGCTCGTATGGTAAATAAATAGATACAAAATAATAATAATAATAAAAGACAATAAAGTATGGCAAAGGATGAAAAGACAAATATTTCATTATTTTTTAAATAAATCTATTTGAATTTTACTTTTGTTTTCGGTAATGAATGAATGCAAATCTTGGAAGCGGAAATTTACCCACTATCCGATATCCGATCGAGCTGAAACGCGGCAGATATACTCGTCACCGAAGGCAATGCATTCTATCAACTTTTGATACCAAACGCCTTTCTCTGGAGTCGGACGAAATTACAGCAGTGAATATGAGTAATAAATGTCAGTCCTATACGATCGGCATTTAGGAAGGTCGGTAGCTCGATTGACTCTGGTCCCTGGAAAGGGAGGTTCAATCCTCAGCCAAACCAAAAAAACGTTTTAAAAGACATTTTGTAATAGGTATTGAGTAAAAAAAAATTTTGTTTTTTACGAGTTGTTTTTTTATTATTTGGCACTGGAAGATACCAGCAGTTGACTTTTGTAGTATATCAGTTATACTTTTTAATGTGAATAACCCACAAGAGTCCCGAGCGTCAGGAGCCTGTGAGACTATGACATCTCCAATTAGGGTATGTTGTGAGGTTAAAAGTAGTGGTGAGAGGATGATGTTGAAGAGGAAGGTGTGGAAGTATATGGCTATTTAGATCAGGTCACCTTTTGCTTAGCGTGCCATTGATTTGGAGTCTACCAGTAAATAATATACATTTTAAACAAATTTCCGTTAGTACTGGAAGATTTAATCCGATCGTGATTTACGATAAGTCGGTCCGTTCACTTCACCGAAAATAACATGAAAGTTGTGCAAGAACAAAAGTGGGGCTCTTGGCAATTTTGCGATACATTAGCTGAAGATAGGAAAATAGGAGCTAGGCTAACGGCTAACAGCTAACGGGTGCACACAGCCCCTGCATTCTAATAAGATGATAAGCGTCCCTACATCACTCATTGAAAAGTGCAGTAAATATGGTAATATGTAAAAGGTTGTCAGAATATCAGGAATTAGGAAGGATAGAGTGTTCACCAACCTACTTGGCAAAATATCTTCAAAGGGGCTTTTTTCTTTTTTTTTAACTACTACTTTAATTTTGAAAAATATATTTTTTAAAGTAAGTAACCAATTTGGCTAGCAGCGAAACAGATTCTGACCTTGAACGCGATGATATTTATACATAAAATAATCAATAACCCATCATGAAAACACTTTTCAAAGAAAATTATTCACAACAAGGACATTCACAGACATAACAAAATGACGTGCAATAAAATTAAACTTACCAAAAAAGAACAAGGCCAATTTACAAAACAGTTTACTGTACAAAGAAATACAATATTATATATACTGCACTGCCGGAAACAAACACAACAGTCTGCACCGATTAATAGACTCAAATTGGATTTTAGAATCCATATTAATAATAATATGAAAATACAATAAATAATAAAAATGCAATAATCTACGTATGTAATTAATAAAAAAATAGACATTTACAAACCTAGACGTACAAATTGCTAAAATAAAATAATTAAATCATGAAACATTCGTTGGTCCAAGGAATGCTTCCATCGGTTATCTAACGAATATGTCATTCGCTGCTGTTGGTGTCGGATTGGAAGAGGCCGATTGAGGAAGACACTTTGACCACTCCGGTCGAACTCTCTCGATCCAATTCACGGCAGTGGGGGAGTGGATTCATACTGACCCACCCCTCATACATTTTACCTTCCCAGAACTTGTGACCTACGGGACCCGTGGTCTTCACCATCAGCGATCAACATCATTAATTCTCAGAGCACGCATCCGCACCCCGCCGAGATGTGACCTACTCGTTATGCATCCCATTGTGATTCATACACACAACTACACTGTCTACATAATAAAGAGACAGTGATTCATCACAACATATCTCAATTTGTCTCAACCTACCGTCACCCACATACTCAATGTATGCATAAGAAATGCAGCGGTTTGAATTTTCGAGGAAAACATTCATTTACGTAAAGAAAAAAGGTCATAAAAGATACAAGTAAGAAAGTGCAAGTGACTACCATTCTAAAAGTCTTGAAAAAATGTTCGTTATTTCATTGAAATGGCATACTTGAGAGGCTATTATTCGATAAGTGCTGCCATATGCAAATGCCGGGAGAAGTTAGTTGTAACCAGCGGAGTTGTGCAACAACCGGCCGGCGTGGCGGGTGACCCAAATACAGACACTGAAAACACTAATAAGTATCGATCTTAGTATCGCCTAAGCACTAACAAGCACTAAGCACTGCGGCTGACATCGGTAATGGAGACGTAAAGCTGCTGGCTTACACTGCACACTACACAATATTATTAAATCCAAACGAATGTCGATTAGAATCTAACATAACCAAGATACAATCATTTTATAAGCAACAATTATTAGCCTGAAACACTCGTCCACATTAAAAAATCTCCTGATAAAAGATACATGACGCCAACGGGACTTGAACCCGTGTCCTTTCGATTTCGGGTCGACAGCTCTGACCACCGAGCTATGGCGGCTTATCTCTTATCCGCGAAATAATTCAATATATACTAGTGTTTCATTCAACAATTACTGCTTGTTACATTTTTTCACCTGAAACAATCAACTTTATTTTATATGAGAAAGGCATTGTAAGTGCTAACTCTCTCACTAGATGGCGTCGAGACAAATTGTCTACATTTTTTGGTGAGAATATTAGAACTTGTCAAATATTATTTTTTTTGGTAAACTAATGTTTAAGACAAGATTTTTTATGCATAGCACAAAGGGTAACAATTATTTTATAAGCAATAATTATTAGCCTGAAACACTCATCCACATTGAAAAATCTCTTGATAAAAGATACATGACGCCAACGAGACTTGAACCCGTGTCCGTAACCAAGATACCCTTTCATCAAATTGAAATTTTGATACATCTTTATATATTATAAAGTAGCTATTCGCGTCTGTCTGTGCTCTTAGTTCTTTTTTGAGAGGTTTTTATGTATGTAAAAACATGTATGATATATTTATAAAAAGTAGAGAAAAGTCGATGTTTGTAATCAACTCGTAAAAATATATATTTTCGGGGGCTTACATTTCTAACGCTGGCTAAACCTTATGAGATACATCAAAATAATGTACAACGGAATGGTATATCTTGAAAAGGCCTACAGTAAGTCCGATATAGTATATGTCTATCTCCTAAGGAGAAAACCCTAGCAACGCCGAGTACACTTTAGCTAGTTTGCGATAAAACACTGTAGAACCGTAAAATCAGACTTGATGTGAAGAATTGGGTTCCATGCTAACTCAACACAGTGACTATTCAACACACTTTTAAAAAGTGTTATAAAGTCATTAAAAACCATGAATTTTTTTTTTAACTTAACCTAACCTAACCTACTTAACCCAGTAAATAAAGTTTTTGTTTCATCACTTTCCATGACTTTATATAACTTTTTAAAGATGTGATGAATTATCATTTTTATGATTTATCCGGTCACCGAAGAATAGATAAGTAAAATAAATATATGAACAAAAAAATATTTAGGAAGAAGATAATAAATCTCAATGAAACATAAAAAAATAATATGACAAAGAAATTAAAAAGGAAAAGATTGCAACTGGGGATCGAACCCAGGACCTCTATCTTACCGGCACAACGATATAACTCCTACGCTAGTGTTTATATGTCAATTTGAGAATTACGTTAGTTAAAAGTAATTTGAAAAAATATTTATTTTATCGAAGAAGTAAATCTATCTATCTTCAAGTTGAAAAATCAGCAAAAAAATATATTTCGACTTGGCTAACAAATAAGTGATAACCATCTACATGGTGATAACCGATTAATTTGTGATTTTTAAACATTTATATGTAGACCTTGGTCAAAAAAGCAGAAACACAGAAAATTGAAAATATCATTAAACAACAAATTTTATTTATTAGCAATATTATTTTTAATCGCTTGGCCAAGCAGTGTAAAATTACTAATAATTTTATATCACTAGCCATAATATGGCTAGTGATAATATGGCAACTTTTCCACAGTAATACAATGTCTGAAGTCAGCACCATAACGTTCTTACTAACTACTTACCATAACGTACTTACTACGTTTGAGGCTAAATTTCCTCCCTGAAATGACCACCATCCCTCAACTTAACATTCCCCTTCAGCCACTGAATAGAAAAACAGCAGAAGTGTGATCAATACCGATTTGATATCACTGATGTCGACAGTTAATTACATCGCCCAGTTATCATAAAAATTGAAATTGGGTAGGGATAAATAGAATCACATAAATAAGTCGTCTCAACGTAGCTTAACCAAAGTTTGAAAATGGCCTTGAACGTCGAAACAACTGTCACAATAACAAAACTAAAATACTTGGAGAACTTAATAATATCCTTATTAATTTTTATTCATATTAACTTTTAAAAAAACTTGTTTAGATTGAAATGATGGTTTATGGTACATATCCATCTTGGATTTAAGTAATCTATTCCTTTCAACTCCTAGGCCAGAGACCAGTGGAATTGATTATCTTTCCAAAAAAAGTTTGATACTTTTTTGAAATTTTTGAAAGGAAAAAAGATAAAAATCAGCTAATTTCGAGCGAACTCAACAAAACACAATTTTATCGTTACCTCTTCGGTGCTTTGAGCCCAGTCAGTGCCGGATTAAGTAAGGCGGCCCGGTCATGTTAGCAATTTCCCTCCAATTTAGAAGTACAGTTCGCGCTGCGACCGATCAACGGCCGAACCCGCTTCCGGACTAGCTATAAATAGGCACAAAGTGCATTCAATAAGGCTCCATTTCATAACAACCAGAAAAATCTATGCAATTTAATGCGGGCATGTTTTGTCCATGAAACGAAAAAGAGTATCACTTTAAGAATTAGTTAATAAAAAGTCAATGTACCAAAGAAGTTCACAGCCTGATTTGTCAGCTTCATTTTGCCCATTTTTTTACTTTTTGATATAGTGGCATACCGAGCTCCGGGTCAAAAAGGCCCCTTTTTCTTTCACCATGAGTTTAAATAATGGTTGTTGAAAAATAATTGATTTTGTTTTTGTGAAAAATTATTTTTACACACTGTTAAATATAATGTTGCTCTTCTCGCATATTAATTAGTATCAATGAAATTATATTTAGAGCTTCCTCCAACAAACCATTATAGACACATAAATAATAAGTTTTTTTTGTTGTTGTTTTGTTTCATTACATAATTTTATCAGTGTAATTCGTAATTATGAATTACAATCATTATATTGATGGCAAATGTTCGATAAATTTCCGAACCGTATAAAATTCTAGGGTGATGAATTTGTCTCGAACATGGAAGGAAAACCAAGATACTAAGCCTATGAAAATATTCGAAATGGTTTCCTACCATCGAATGTCACATATCTGCCAAACCTCGCAATATATTACATAATATCTCACGCGATTGGGTGAGTTTTATCGGCAACAACTTTCATATGATAATAAGTGATACTATTTCAAAAATTAAATTTAGAATATACCATGGAATTTTTCTATTTTTGATACTGACAATTCGTGGTGGAATTCCATTTCACTGAAACAATTTAAAGTTTTTTAACTTAAAAGATCTCAAAAACCAATTGTTTATATTGGCGAAACATCCACATTTTTATTATTAATAGTAAAACAAGAGAGAAAACTAGAAGATCAGGTTTTCACCAAGTTAACTGTTCTAATTGTTCTTCATATTACGTCGGACAAACTGATAGAGCGTTCAAAACCCGCATAAGGGAACACTTCACAAGTTGGGTGAATGATAAAGGTAAATTGTCGAATGTTGCGTTACACCTTCTAGCCAATAAACTCTCGTTTGACAAAGACAGAGATGTTAAAGTTCCTCCATACCTGCAATAGAGGATTAAAATTCGATTGGCTAGAATCATTAGAAATAACCCGCCTAACCAAAAAACAGATAAAAAATTGTAAAGGATAAAAAATTAGAAGCATATGCCAAGTCCCCGCTTGTATGTATTTTCTTAATTTATTGTCCATTTCAATATTATTTCCTACCTCAATGTAAAGTAAGTTTCCTTTTAAAGTCTGATACAAATATCAATAAAAAAATCCCATGATACCAAAAAGTTTAAAATTGTTGCAATATACCATTACAACATTAAAATCACTCGACAGAATCATAAACGACAAAAAATGATATTATTTACGCCGTTTGAAGGGTAAAGGGGATAAATAAAAAAATCTTATAATTTCTCTCAGAATCCTGTGTTCTCTTGAACTGATTTTAGATGCAGACTCATAAAAAGACAGGTAAAAACCAATTGAAATACATTCATATGATCTATGCTAAAAAAGGATTTCACGGGCGCTTCTGTGAAATAAAAAAATTCAAACATAAAAATATACCTGTTTTATAAATTTAGGGACTACGTTATTAACCTAAAATTTATGCAAGGTAAGAATTTATATTACGCATAAAAAACTTAATACTCCACATTTTTCATAATTGGGGATTTCACGGACGCTTCTGTGAAAAAAAAAGAATTTGCGAAACTAAAAGCAAAAATATACCTGTTTTATAAATTTAGAGACTATATTATAAACATAATATATGTGTAAAGTAAGAAATTATATTAGACATATTTTCGCATGAAAAACTTAACACTCCACATTTTTCATAGTTGGCCAAGCAAGAAAAAATCATAAAAAAACCGATAAAACCCTGTTTCACAAAATTCCAGACTGACGAAACTTAAAATAAATAATTTTGCTGATGTACGTGTGCTTACTAAAATTCCTAATGGTTATAAATACTTTCTTAAGTACCCGATCACGTTGAGGATACAGGTGTATTAACCAAAATTCCTAAGGGTTATAAATAGCTTTTTAAATACCCGATGGCGCATTGTACCGTAGTATGATTTCCGTCCATTAGATTTATGAAGTTGAAAAACATTCTCCCCCTTATTAAACCCTTCACAGACTTATTTGTTTGGCTTAATTTAGTGACAATTGTTCAAAATATTATATAGAATTACATTCAACGTACATATCTAATCTAAATAGTATAAAACAAAGCCACAATCCGCGTCTGTCGGTTTGTGCGCTTAGCTCTTCTAAACTACGCAATGGATTTTGGTAGAATTTTCACCATAATTTAGAAAATTTCCTCCTGAAGGTTTATATATATAATACATATTTATTATACTTATAAAAAGTAGAGAAAAGTTGATGTTTTGTAATCAAGTCAAAATATATTGCTAACGCTGGCTAAAAACCTTAAGAGATACATTAAAATAGTGTACTACGGAATTGTGTATCTTGAAAACGTCTACAAGAAAGTATGCGATGGTATATTTCTATCTCCTAAAGTAACCCTCAGCAACGCCCGGTACACGTCAGCTAGTAATGCAACAAACTCAAATATTATACATTTTAAAACAGAAATATAAAAATAAATAATTTCTAGCAATATTTCGAAAAGCTGTATTATGTATTGACCAAACTTATTCCTGATACTACTTTAACGTGGTGTTAATTATTATCTGCAAACGAAGCAGAGCGTGCTTTCGCACAGATTTTAATGGAAACGTAACAATGTTTATGTTTTAGTAAACATTTCGGTGCTTTGGTTAGTGCTTTCCAAAAGTTCGTGTATCATTTGCGTGTGTACAATGCAGAACTCATTATTACTATTATTATAACATTGAACCACAACATATTGCCCTTTGCGAATTTCGCTCGATTAGAATGTATTATGTGAAAGTAAATGTCATTTAAATATTCCCAATATTGGAATTGTATAGTTTGAGTGTTGATAAGCCGGGTTTTTATGGGAAGAGGCAACAACTGGGACATCCGTTGATGCTTGTCGCGACGGTATAAATTATTACCACTGTTTGTTGTGCCATAAATTCGTCAGCAAAGCGGTTTTAGAGAAAGGTTACATTTTATTTGAGTCAAAAAACAAACTATCAGTTGAAAACAATGAGGATATTTTATTTAGCGAACAAACAAACTGAGGGCAAATTTATGTAGATGTACAAGCAAGTTTTTACTAAGGTAGGTACTCATGATACAATGTTCGAACTGTAGAAAACATATCGCATGTTAACCACTAAACTTATATATATATATTAGGACTACCTATATATGTATATCTTAAAGCGCCCTTAATATTCAGGAAGGTTTTTTTTCCCATTATTTCTGGCTTTCACCTTTCAAGGGTGTTCTTGGCCATCATTTAAAATTATTGAGAAATGAAAGGTGAATTTAAATATTAATTTTATGTAAATAGGCAAATTTCAAAATTATAATGAAAATTGGAGTCGAGTTCGAATTTCGTCAAATTTTGATACGATTTCGTTCAATAACAGTATTTGATTTGTTTTGTTCGATCATTATTTATATCAATATTTATCAGGAAGTCTGTTAATTCATTTGTTAAAGGCCTGCAATCTGTATGTAACCGGATTACAAAAAAATTGTATAAATTCTTAATAAAGTAGCAATACTCATTTTATAGGCGTCAGATAGGTATGCTGTCCTTGTTCTACCGGTATTACAATGGAAGGTGCTCCGAGGAACTAGCGTCATTGATACCATCGACACCGGTGCATAATCGGGAAACACGCCAAACGCGCGCCTAACATTTTTTTTTTTTTTTGTTTTTATTATTGATACATTTTTTTTTACAATATTTTATATTTCAATTTAGTAATGTTGGCCTCACTGGGTTGTTTACCCGTGCTGAGGCCCCCATGTTATAATTTAAGAATTTATACATTTAAAAAAAATAAAAGAAAAGAAAAACAACATTAAAATAAAGATAAATTTAAAATAAAAAATAAAGATTAAAAATTAAAATATAATTATAACACTAAAAGAAAAATATCAAAAGAGAATGTAAATCGGCATTTATAATGATATATGTGTTTGTGTGTGTTGTGTGTTTTATTTTTTTTTTTGTGTTGCGTGTATATGTTTTATTCTTTTATGTTATAGTATTTTGGTAATAATGTCTTTTTGTTCTTTAATCCATTTTTTTATTTTGTGTTTGAATTTATTTTTATTTTCCTCAATTTTTGTTTCAAGTGGAAGACTGTTGAATGCTTTAATAGCGTGGTATTTATGGTGTCTTTGTCCAAAGGTAGTGTTTACCGTCGGAGTTTTTATGTTTTCTTTGTACGCTTGTCTGACCGGTCTATTAGTGATATTTTGTGTTTGTTGGGGTTTGTTTTTTTGGTCGAAAATGTAGTTTAGTAGTGTTTTAACATATAATTGGCGTATATCAAGTACGTCACAGCTTTTAAATATTTGGTCTGTGTCGGTTAGTTTATGTTTTTTGAGTATTACCTTTAATATCGTTTTCTGTGCAATTTCTAATTGAGCGATAGCTGCGTTTGTCGCTCCTCCCCAAGCAATTATTCCATATTCTATTATTGATTGGCATAGTGCATAATATATTGTTTTCAATTGTTTTATTTTATATATGTTTCTTATGTTTAGGAAAATGTGTATTGTTCTGAGGAGTCTATTTGTGATTTGTTTGATGTGATGTGTCCATCTAAGATTATGGTCAATTAGGATTCCTAGATACTTTATTTGTTCTGTTTTTTCTAGAGGGGGGCAATCGCAGATGTTGGTGTTTATGCATTCGTGTATTTTTATGGTGTTTGTATTGTTTTTTGGCTGTCCTGTGTTAGTTATGCTGTACGTTGTGAATTTTGTTTTCGATATGTTTAGTGTGAGTGTATTTGAGTCCAACCATTTTTTCACTTGCGTGATTCCTAGATTCGCTATGTTATAAACCTTATTCCAATCCTTAGATTTAAATAATAAAACTGTGTCGTCTGCGTAACTAATTATTTCTCCATCTATTTCCATGCTGCAAAGTTCATTTATGTAAATTATGAAAAGAACGGGCCCTAGTATGCTTCCTTGTGGAACTCCGTGTGTAATCGGCAGTGGTTTGCTAGTATAGTTATTAATTTTGACTTGTTGTGTTCTGTCGCTCATGTAGCTTTTTAATAGTTGTAGTTCTTTGTCTTTGATACCCATATTTTCTAATTTTTTAAAAAGTGTTTTGTGGGATATTGAATCAAAGGCTTTAGCCAAATCTAAATATATCGCTATGCATTTAAACCCTTGATCTAAGTTGCTATGTATATAATCTATTGTACTTGCTAAAGCTTCTTTTGTGCTTCTTTTTTCTCTAAATCCATATTGTTTGTCCGAGATTAATTTGTTTTCTTCCAGGTATTTTATTATTTGGTTTTTTAATAGTCTTTCGAAAATCTTTGATAGAGAGTTTAACAAAGTAATTGGTCTATAGTTAGTTATTTCCATTTTATCTCCGGATTTATACATAGGGATTACCAGTCCTTTTTTAAGAGTATTAGGAAAGCAGGCATGTGTTATGCTAAGGTTGATTAGGTGTGTTATAGGTTTTAATATTTCATTTTTTATTATTTTAATGCAATCCGTTGTTATCTCATCTAATCCAGGAGCAATCTGGTTTTTTAATGTATTTATTATTTTGTTAATTTCCATTTCCGAACTTGTTTTTAATATAAATCTGTGTTGTGTTGGTTGGGTATCGATGTTTGATCTGTTTGTTTGTGTTAGTGTGTTTGTGCTGTGTTTTTTACGATTCGCTAAAACTTTCCCTATAGTTGCAAAAAAGTTATTTGCGTGGTTTGCCATCATTTCTATATTTGTTTTGGCATCTATTTTTTTCGAGTTAATATTTAGATGTTCGATAGTATTTTTTTGTTTGTATTTTTGTGTGTATGTAACTTCCTTTAATATTTTCCATATTTCCTTTGGGTAATTGTTTGCTTTTTTAAGTTTTTCTTTGTAGTACATCTCCTTAGCTACTCTAATAATTTTCGTGCATATGTTTCTATATCTTTTATAGTAATTAAGTTGTTCCATGTCATACGGTGTTTGTTTAGTTTGTTTGTGAATTTTGTCTCGTTTACGAATACAGTTTAATATTCCTTGTGTTATCCATAGTTTAATTTTTTTTGCTTTGTGTGTAAGTTTTATATGTTTTACTGTAGTGTAATTATTTATTTCTTGCGTTAGCGTATTTGTAAATGTATTCCAGGCTTCCTCGACATTATCTATTTGGTATAATGTATTCCAGTTTATTTTTTGGAGTTTTTCTTTTAAGTTTGAGTAGTCAATTATTTTTTTTGTAAATATTTTATGTTGTTTCGAAGTAGTGTTTTCGGTGTCTATTGCTATCATATTCATGTAGTGATCAGTGATTGTGCTTTCAAGTACTACTGTTTTGGTTTTTAGTTTTGTCTTGATCATTATATGGTCTATGCAGCTTTTCGTGTTTTGTGTGACCCGTGTTGGGACCTTTATTATTGGCTCCAGTCCGTGTTGTGCTAGTATTGCTAGTAACATATAAATACTGTTGACATTTGTCTCTTAATCTCTTCAAGACTTTCTTCCTCTCCTCAAAAAAACCCTCCACACAGCATCCCCATAGATAACACAGGCCCTGAGGGAAATTATATTCCTTATTCATTTTCCAAGATTTTTCTTAGGTTAGATTAGGTTTAGTTTGGCTTCAATTTATTGTTCCCCATTAAATATGAGATTACTAATTCCAACTTCCGGCTGGATAGGGTTCAGGGGATAGAGCAATGTGCAGTAAAATATATGCCAAGTTCGGGGTGATTTAGATCATCTCAAGAGCTTTCTCGCAAGTTGGTGTGTTACGGAACTATGCGCCTTCGGGCTATTTATCCGGTGCAGCATTACTAACTTGGACTTCCAAACTAACGAATTATCTAGTCATAATACTCGTACTACATTGGTCATTAAGGAGATAATATTAATACAATTCTAAGACTGCAGCTGATTCGATATTAAACCAATAGGGAACTGAATGCTGTATAAATGAGATACCTGAGGCGAAAGTGTATGGTAAAACGATGTCCTGTGGAAAATACGGAGATTTGCACGACTACAAAGCTGATGTAAAGGTAATGAGTAAAACTAAGAGACGCTTTGATGCTTTGTGCATTCATGGGTAATTTGACAGTACCATATTTGAACCATAACTAATCATTATTCAAAAGAGGAAGCAAAGTAGATAATAAAGACAGATAGGGTGACATTCATTTCTTAGCAAATGGGACTTCTTTAAAATCTTATTATTTAAGAAAGGACAAGGATGAAAAAATATTAAGACAATCGTCTGTCAATACAAAAATCTTAATCAAATTTTACAATTTAACTAAGGGATTGGTAGACTTAATATAATTTGGAAGAATATTAAACATAAGTGGTGTCTGATATAAATAATTTCTTTGACCAAAAGAAGTTTTAGAATGTACCGCCACAAAGTTCAATCCAAAGCTAATTCTAGTTTAACAATTCAAAATTCAAAGTGTAACAATTATTTTATAAGCAATAATTATTAGCCTGTAACACTCATACACATTAGAAAATCTCCTGATAAAAGATGCATGACGCCAACGGGACGTGAACCCGTGTCCTTTCGATTTCCGGTCGACAGCTCTGACCACTGAGCTATGGCGGCTTATTTCTTATCCGCGAAATAATTCAATATAAACTAGTGTTTCATTCAACAATTACTGCTTGTTACATTTTTCCACCTGAAACAACCAACTTTATTTTATATGAGAAAGGCATTGTAAGTGCTAACTCTCTCACTGGATGGGGTCGAGACAAATTGTCTACATTTTTTGGTGAAGATACTAGAACTTGTCAAATATTAATTATAATTTTTTTGGTAAACTAATGTTTAAGACAAGATTTTTTATACATATCACAAAGTGTAACAATTATTTTATAAGCAATAATTATTAGCCTGAAACACTCATCCACATTGAAAAATCTCCTTATAAAAGATACATGACGCCAAGATAAAAAATCGACAAAGTATTTGAGTGATATATTGCTGTTTTATACACATAACATTACTTTCCTTATAAAGTAGGTTGGATGGATAACAGATTTTTTTTTTTTTTTTTTTTTTTTTTTTTATGCTTCCGATTTTGTTGTCCGGGTTAAATCTTCCCCATAGGAAAAACTAAACCCTTCCACTCACTTTTCCACAAATGATCAGCTAGTCAATCAACACTATGCAAGTGCATTATATAAGTAAAATAAATACAAAACAATACAAGAACAACAACACGTCAACTCACCAGAGATCAAATGGGAAAAAAAAATTCACCGACTCCAGATATTTTCATATCAGAGGGTTCGGCTCGGTAGTACTTCTAACAGGGCCTATAAATCCTACTGATCCCTCAACATAAATATTTAAAAAATCTTTCGTTATCCTACATGTATTCAAAATGACCGACTTTTGCATCTTTATATATAAATTTTTTGATAGATCTAATACGCCTAAATTTAATTAATCAATATTTGAGCAATATTTAGTGGTTCATCATTCGACTTTAGACATGATACCCAGCATACTATGTTTTAAAATACAAAGATAAATCATTTGTTTGCTCAAAATATTTTTTTCTGAAAAAGGCATACAAATACGTTATTGAGTCGAATCACCGATACAATAATATTGAATTTGTATGCCTCTCTTGAAAGGATCGAGTTTGTATACACACAAAGTTATTTATTCATATTGCGTATGTATGGGCGCAAACAAATAATTCATATTAATATTTTGAAGCATAGCTTGAAAAAAGTGTTTTTTTTTCCTAAAATATTAAATTGAAAGAGCAGATTATAAATTCTTTTAAGATGAAGATAACGATTATCCGATTCTAAATAGCGTGTTATTACGATATTATTTAATTTTAACGTTTCTCACGTTCATGATCAGAAATCGGATCAGAATCCCACGGTTTTTTTTTTCAATTCAAAAATGAAAGTCGTTTCTCAGAGCTTGTACCAAACAAACTGAAGTCAAGTTGGGTCATCACTTGTAAAAAAATAAAAATCCCTTGGTATGATTTTCTCGCTCGCGGTTTGAGGGCATTTTCAACAACTGGATGGAATAAGAATCAAAAATATCTTACGTTTGTTGGTACCGCACTGCAGTCCAAGCTGCTCCCAACCGTCTGGAACCATTGAGACTATGATAACCCTAATGGTATGGTGTTAACTGGTATGGTGAGAGGCTGATATATAAGTGTTGCGAAGGTTTTTTTTTTAAATTTATTAATTCATAAATGTTTACATGTTACATTTTTAGACATTTTTTTAACTACAATACTAGGCTAATGCCCGTGTTGTGGTAGTTATACATGAAATAATAATAAAAATAACATAAAAGCACTAAAAAATACTATTTTATAGAAACATAAGTATGCAAGTATAAATCATACATGAAATAATAATAAAAATAACATAAAAGAACTAAAAAATACTATTTTATAGAAAAATAAGTATGAAAGTATGAATCATACATGAAATAATAATAAAAATAATTTAAAAGAACTAAAAAATACTATTTTATAGAAACATAAGTATGCAAGTATGAATCACACATGAAATAATAATAAAAATAACTTAAAAGAACTAAAAAATACTATTTTATAGAAACATAAGTATGCAAGTATGAATCATACATGAAATAATAATAAAAAGAACTAAAAAATACTATTTTATAGAAACATAAGTATGCAAGTATGAATCATACATGAAATAAATCTAAAAACAAATATATTAAAGGTTGAAGATGTGTTCGGTGAAAGTAAACCATGTAATATTTAATAATAGATTTATTACAGCAAGGTTATTTAAGTAATCGCGGCGCGAAAGGAGTAAGTTGTTTTGATTAGCGCGTTAAAACGTAGCGCGTAGCAGACTGACTGAGTACCTTCCCGCTGTCGTTTATATAAGGTGTCAATACGATTCAAGTTGCAACTAAAAACGTTCCCGAACATTCTAGTTGCTATGGCTACAAACATTGCCACCCGTAACGCTGAGCTACGGCCGAAATTTCCAGTATGTTCTATGACGGTTTAGATACCTTAGCGCTTGGCACTGTGTACTAAGTAGTACTTGACACCGTCCGATTCCAGTAGTGGCGTACCACTACAGTAGTATGTTGAGAGGTTAATATATTATTTTTAATGAATAAATTGTGAAATAACACAAATTAAAACAACAAAAATTCTTGTGCAGGCGGTATTTGAATTCGCGGTCTCCGGATTAGTAGCTTAAGATCGTAGCTACTCAAACACGAAGGTCGTCAAAAATAAATTGACTCTACAAGTTTCCTCCTACGTTTCCATCGCAAATCTTTGTTGTACTACTCTTAGTCCCTTTCCCTTTTCCCGTTCAACTTATCACAACAAATTCATACTTCTGCGTACCTAAATATATTAATTACTTTGTGACTATATCCAATATCAGTATCGCGTACTACGTTTAAATGTCACAAACACTTCCTATGATACGAGCAAAACACCTCCAAGTCCATACTAAACATTGTGCTAAAATCGATGGCAATACCCAGATAACAGAGAAGAAAGGAGACACTCAGAAATAAATGTTCCATACATAACACCACTTACATGATTTTAAAATATAGGTTAACTTGGACAAGCTGGTGACCTTTTGTTAATACCTTAAATAGACCCACGTGAGCCGAACTTATACGATACTCGGAATGTATCGGAAAACCCGCTATCGTGGTAATGACATCCCATGTATTGTATTATGGGCTTATTTCATGACGTTGGTTGTTGGTTTGCTTTTAGATGCAAAAGTACCGAATAAGTTAATTTTTACAGTTAGGTGAAGTTATCACTAAATCTACATCCGTTCAAATAAACGCGTAATACAGGGTGCAGCAAAACAGACAATTCGGTTTTTAAGGGCCGGTACATCCCGTGTGGTGGGGTAGGGACCTGGGAGCGGTCTCATTGTGTCGGGAAGGTCGTACCGTTTTCAGTCGTTACCATGGATTGGTCCGCACAAAATGACCATTCTTTCGTCGCCACCCAGCGGGCCCTACCTGAAGGAAAATATTTTTAAACATCGGCCTCACACCTTGGAAGAACTCAAGGATCAAATTCGAGAGGAATTGCTATACTGCTATACCCGTCGAGAAGTGCCAAAATGCGGTCGAATACTTTAGAAATTGCTTTTCTGATGTCATCTTCATGGCTTAAATAAAGTAAACCCCATTTCTGATTAATTGCCATTCAAATTACAGTATGTGTTTTTGCCGCACCCTGTAGTATCGTGAAAACAGCGACTAATGATTTGGGAACATCAAAAAGAATACATTATATAATTTGTTGTTGAAAGCGTATTTTCATTAATGAATGCTAATTAAATATTTACTAACCGTAATGCCAGTTTTTACAATAATTTATAGTTTTTACAATAATTTGTAATTAAATTTGAGTTCAAACCAGTAATTAGTGAAATATAATTAGGTACTATTCTACGCGTTTTGTAGTAAGCACCGCAATTCTTTTATTGATTACGCTCAATTGTGAGATTGTTCTCAGAATTTTTAAGACGGTAGTATCGTAGTCATGATAGGAAAATGTCAGGTAAATTGTAAGAACTATAACGTTTCGATATGTACCGGGTGAAAACGAAATTAAATTTTCTATTTATTTCATTTAAACGCCCATAGGACTTTTACATACAATGCAAAAAAAAATTAAATGCAATAAAAATAAAGAGTTTACATAATACATAAGAATATACAGATTACATAAAATATAAAAATTAACAATGCATAGGTTAACAAAATATAGGTAACATGAAACACAAACATTTTACGAAACGTAGTGTTTTATTGTATTGTCTACTCCTCTCCCTTGGCTCCCCGTACTTGCAAACATAACCCCGCCAAACATCAGGCGAGAAATTGCAACACTGAGGGAATACAAGAAGGCGCTGCAAAAAAGCGCAATACCTCTACACGAAGATGTCGTCTCCCACCCGGCATGCCGCTTGAAGTCCCGAAAGCCCTTCTGGGCGGAAGGAGAGAGGCTCCTCCGACTACCTCTCACCCCAGAAGATAGGTGGAAACTTGAGTGGCAAACGGCCAACGTGGGAAATGCCCATCTCATACAGGACCCCACCGAGAGACAGCCAGGGTTCTCACTGCCTCGCAAAACCTGGTCCGCCATCAATAGGTTAAGGTGCTCCCATAGCCGCTGTGCCCACATGATGCACAGATGGGGCCTTAAAGAGTCGGCGATGTGTGAATGTGGTGCGGTGCAGACTACCGAACATGTGGTCAACGAATGCCCGCTCCATTCATTCCCCGGCGGGATTGATGAGGTTCACATGGCGACGCCTGAGGCCCTAATATGGCTCGCAGATCTAGATGTCCCCCTCTGACCCCCCACCATACGAAAGAAGAAGATTGTATTGATAACAAGTTAGGTAAGTCAGGTCAGGATAGGTTAGGTTTTGACTGGTTTCACGAATTATAACAAGATGTAACGTATTATAACAAGATACAGTAAGTTTCAGCTAAGTGAAGTCAATTTAAAATAAGAAATTCTAGAAATTTAAAAAAATATCACTAAATGTGTGGGAAATATTGCGACTACAGTCGAGGGGATGTTACAATGTGGTCACATACGTACAAGGGGTTGAAAGAAGGTTAAGTTAATTATTTAGAAAGGAATATGAAAAGTTTCGGGGTTTCTGGGTAAATAATGAATGATATATATATTGATTTTGATTGTGGCCAAGAGGGAAGATTATACCTACGTGATATTTATATTTTTTAAATAAAATTTGATGTCATTTAGTGTGTATATTTATGTATATGCGTATTTCTGTTTGAGGGTTGTTGACGATGTCGCGTTCAATTATCGATGGGTTTTTGAGTGCTTTATTAAGTGTGTAGTATTATATTAAATACACACATGTGCTTGTGTGTGTATTTATGCGTGTGCGTAACAGAAACATAAAACTAAAAAATATTTTTTATGTATATTCATGTGACCTAATCCTTATGCATGTTTTTTTTCTAATTTCTATTATAATTTTTCCCATTTTCAGTATGTTTATATATTCAATCCATATGTCCAAACTAGACTTCATACAAAATAACTACATTCCATTGGTTACCATGAAACAGGCAGCCACCTTGTACGGTAATTTTGAATATTTATTCTCTGCAAATGTCTTCAATAAATATCATGCATTTTATAAACAAAAACGTTGTCACGACGATTTTTTGATGGTAGGTACTTGTTTTCTTACTCCACGAACAATGCTACTCAAGTACCAAATATATGAAAAATCTGACAAACCTATAAATTGTTCAACCATTCTGAGTCACATAATACAAAAGTAACCTACAATTTAAGACTTGCTAATTACAAAACATATTACAACAGCGCTTATTTTTTGTTCGGTAGCAGAATAGGCCCTTGTGCCTGAACGAAGTGCAAAGCTCAGGCAGCTGATGGTAGGTAATGTGCGCGGCCGTCATTATGTTTGGGCAATTAGCCCTTGCCTCAGTCGCTTCCTGCCTTCAATGTAGACTGCATTCCGTCAACTGTGGCCGGCAGGCTGCACAAGATAAATGCAACACTTAATACCTTCTCTCTAAGATTAAGTGACTTCAGTGGCATGGCAGGCAAGACGGTGTGCTGGGACATCTTAAGATATCCGTGGTTTGTTTATCTTGTCATGGAGTTAGAGTTCTTGAATTCTTATGCTACGTATATATACGCGAGCCGAACTGCCGAACTAAACCTCAACTTATTGGAAAGGAATGAAGCAACCGAAAATGGCGCGAAACGCCGCTTGCAGTTGCTTCGTTCCTCGGTTCGCGTTTCTGTTCGCAAATGTATACTTATCATTAGATAATGCACCGAGAAGAATATATAAGGAGGTACTATTTGTAGTATAGAAATAAGCATAAATATTGTAATTTTTACTGGCCGTAGTTTGCATAAAAGGTGAGATAAGGAAATAGCTGCCTATTCAGATCAGGACAGCCAGGAAAATCTACGCATCTGCCATGGTGATGGACACTGTAACGTTGTCCGAAACGTTGGCTAAAGAAGGAAGAAGCGAGCAAGCGAACCTCTCAACTAGCAAGCCGAAGGTCGCGGGTTTAAATCTAGTAAATTGAATTGAATTATTTCACAATTTAATCATTTAAAATAATATACAGTAAATTTGGGCCACGTTCCAGAATGGAAGATACTTTCAGTATCGCCCAGGTGTGAGACCACCAATCAGAATTGAAATGTTTCGGACATGTTTGGTGATAAGATATGAATAGCCAGATACCGCTCCAGACGGTTGGGAGCAGTTGGGACTCTTGTGCGGTTAACACGGCATAAAACCCAAAAAATAAATAACTATAATACTTTTGGCCGCGAAAATCTCAAATCATATCTGGTATTGTATTCTTTTTATACCACTTTTATGAACTGGATGGTGATGACTAAACACGTAATAATGTTGAAAAGAAATCAAGGTTAAGGCAACACTCGACTTTTTCAATCTTCCACAATGTGAAAATTCATAAATTATTCACAACTTCTGATGACGAACAATCTCACACTATTATAATTCCAGTTAATATGTCTTTCCTTCCTTAACTAGTCATACAAAACCACAATCATAGAGGAAAATCACAATAAATATAATTATCCGACGAAAGAAATCTTTTTTTATTATTATTTACCTACCAAACAAGACATTTCCATAAAACCAGCGCAAATAAAACGCTCAATACGCTCTGAATCAAATATTTATATTGTTGACTCTTCGAGATGGTCAAAGAGTCTAAGAGGAGATAAAATACACATTTCTTCTGCGTTATCATTCTGCAATTCGATTCCAGAACAATCGATCTGTCGGAATATTAATTCGGTTCGTAAAACTGAGTCATTATGCCACGTCACGGAGGCTGAGGAGATGAAATAATAATGAGCAACTTACAAGTTATTTTAATTTTTTTTTTGTTATTTTTAAATTAAACGAAAATTTTAAAATATAAAAATAAGGGTTTAATAAACCAGAAATTCATTGTCATTGTCGTTTGAACAGTCATTTACCAGTTGTCAATTAACTGTCAAAAGAGGTATAAAACAGCGAGTAATTGTTTTTTAATTTGAATTTAAATAACCATCACAGGGTTCACGCGTTCAAATCGTAGAAATATAAATAAAGTTTTGTTAGCAATTAGCTGAAATCCCGGGTGTTACCAAAACCTCCTAGATCACAAAGCCGGGACACTCATTCAAAGCAGCCTCCTAACTTGTATGGGATTTTACAAAAAAAATAGTTTTGATTTTTATTCAATTTATTCTTATTTATTAAAACATTTTAATATGTTTTATATAAATTAAAAAAAATAATAAATTTAAGGTTGCCATACAAGTAAGGAGACTGATTTGATTCAGTTTCCCGGCCTCCTGATCTAGGAGGTTTTGATGTTACCCGGGCTTTTTCGAAATCTCGTGTAGTGTTTGTCATTGTTTGAAAATTAAAGGTGCGAAATTTGATCAATATCGGAATAAAACTGTGAATTTGATTAAAAACTTTATTAATTACTTGAATACATTGTTAAAGGTAAGTTGTTCAGGAGTGCAATAATAAGTATGTATTAATTAACATAATAAGCCGTGTATAAACAAAATTATAAAATTAAATAGATAGATAAAAGATTCCGTTAAAATAACGCGCAGAATCTCAAACCGTCAAAGATCATTTCAAGTTTTTAAATTTTAAACGTCATATTTTGATTTAGACCTATGCATATTTAGAAAAAAAATATTCAGAATGGAGTTTTATAAAAATAATAATTTATAAACCATTTTAAATCAGATCATTATTAAATAGCAAGGCCAAGAACTAAAAACAAAACAAATAAAGAAAAAAATCTTTTCATTTGATTTTTTTAGTAAGTAATCCAATATAAAAAGAGAGCAAGTTCCTCATTATGATTCAGTGCCACAGCTCAGATACGGCTCCATTCATAAGAAAAGTTTATGGCCCACCGAGCCGCTTGATGCTGGTTTTCGCGGAAAACGGCTCAGGCGTCAGGCAGTAGGCACTCCATGACTCATAAACGGGTGATTCAGATCAGACGAGGATATTGCACAAACGGAGACTGGGACCGAGGCAACCAAAGATCTAGCTGTGCATTTTACCTTGATCTATCGGCATAACGTATAATTTCTATAAGCATCTAGAAAACTAAAAGGTGGTAAGTATTGAGAATGTATTCTTAAACTAATCTCGGCCAAGGCATGGTATGCTTTTAAATGTATACGCTTCGTTCACAGAGAAAAAGAAAATTGACGCAAAAACACCTCTGCCTACTGTTGATTATTGTGAAAATCAAGCGAAACGTTAGGAAAACCTTAAATTTATATAGTCCAAATGGCTATGGGAAAGCAGCCCAAGGTTAGCAAACCATTAGTCAGTTTCTCTGTCTCATCGGAAAGTGTCTTAATAAGCACAGTAAATTCATTAAAATGTAGAAAAACAGTATAGCACAAATTTCGTGATCTTAGAGACTGAACAGTAATTATTAAGTTTTAAGACCAAGATAAATAATAAACGTCTTCCAGCTAAATATAAATAACATTGTATTCATCAAAAATGACGTGTTTAACATCACGACTAAAGACGCAGAGCCGTGGTTCCCAGCTATTTTTTACTTGCGTGAAATGAGTAATGTTGATTTATTGAAAATCTCTTCAAATTATTAGTCATCCTGTTAAAAAACGGGACTGCAAGTCGCTTCCTGATAAAGTGTTGGTTAATTCGTTATAATATCGGAACACGTTTTCATACACCTGCGTTTGTCTTAAGAGGAAGCTATAAGCCAAAAATGTGTACATTCTTGGTATGCCTTATATCGTCTCGAATATAGGTAATATGCATTAAAATCGCTTGGCAAACGGAGTCAAGAAACGCTCGATTTCAAGCGTAAAAGTGGTTTTTATTTATTTTGTAACTAACCAAAAAACTTATTCAAGGGAAACTGTCACAGATAATCTTATCTATAATATTGTATTTTCAAGTTGTTTCATCTCTAAATTTCTATTGAATAAATACATTTTTTAGTTATTTACATAATATTTTATATTGAGTTAATAAAAAAAAAAAATTGAATTCTACTCAAGGGAAAGGATTGGAATAGCTTCAATTTATCTAAATTATAATACTTTTGGTATTCATAATGTAAACCAATTCGTTATAAAAATTAATCGCAAATAGTTATTTACTATTAAGCTTCGCCTTAATAATGCATGACGAAATGCAAACATGTCAGAACTTAATGAACACGTGTCCGGACATCGTGACAAAACATTGATATTTTACTTAAAGTTTATCGGGAGACATATAACTTTATTCATTAACCGCTCACAATCCCGTTTTTAACAGGAATGCGAATAATTTGAAGAGATTTTTAATAAATTAGCAATATTTTTTTAATCAGTTTTTCTTTGTGTTCAAATGAAAAAAGTTACGTATGACTATTTAGAAAATAACCCAATTTATAATGATCAGATTCAATAGTCTCTACTTTCGGTTCTCCATCGAGGTTCGATTGGTTTTTATTCTCGCGGCTCTATGGACGTTACCCTTGGCTTTACCCATCGATTTATATATTAGGCATGACCAATTACCACTCCCTAGAGACACGTAGAGGTATTGCTTTGCTTAAATATTTTTTCCAACTAATAAACGGTCACTTATCTAATAATGAGATACTGGCCCAATTAAATTTTTTTGTACCAGAGTCTCACTCTCGAGGACGTCATCACAATCTTCTATATAGTAGAGCAAGCCGCACTAATTTATTAATGAACTCACCTGTGGGGAGAGCTACGTGCTTTTTGAATGCGGTAGATAAGAAATTAGATTTATTTTTTGTGTCCTATAGCGCATTTGCGAGATTTTTGGCATTGCATATACACTGCATAAATGGTACAATTATAACGTCTTAGGCTTTATTACCTGTAATTGTTATAAATAAATGTACAAATTATATATAAATAAATAAATAAATAAATAAAAATAAATTATGGACCAAAGAATTATTAAAAAAAAACGTTAAATAATATTTACGTATCTTCTGATTGTTTGTAAGCGGCTCTAAGAGCAGCACTTCTTCATTCGAGGGTGACAAACAATTGGATTTTCAAACTTTTTAATTGTGTTTTCTTGTATTAAAATTGTATCGTTACAATGTATTTAAAGATAAAGAACTAATATCTATATTTTACGTCGTAATGTTATGTAGTAGTGTGTAAAATAATTATTGAACTTATAAAATATCAAAAAAAAGTGTGATTATAAAAACATTCCTGCCCCTCGGCGTCCTTGGGGTGATTTTTTTTCAAACATAAGGCTATACAAATTAACACAAAATATTATTGGTCTCTGGTAGAATACCAAAAGCAGTTTGTATTTTTTTTCTACGCTATCAGTTATCACTCTTTTCAACATTTGAATGAAAACAAATATCCTGACGTAACCAAACTCTAAAAAAAAGAAGGCCCACACTGATGTGCATGGTACCAGTTGGAAAGATTTCACATATTACATGCGTGGGTAAGCTTATAACTGATAAGGACGATGACATTGATGACTTTACCTTCGTCATCGTGATAAAAGATGAAAATAGCAAACATTGATCATCAATCATCATTAACACAACAAGCAGATGCAGTTTTATTTCCTGTTGTCATAGGCAGATACCTACTTCATATTGTTACAAACGAATCAACAAACAACTCAATTATGAGAAGTCTGTTGCAATGTATTTAATAATAGACTTATGTGATCGAATGTGTTTTGTTCAGATTAGAAACCATGATGGAAACTTATCTATAAAGCAGAAAATCTATACCCTGAAGAGGCAATAATTCTCGAACGGTGAACTTCTGAGAGTTCTCTACACGAGGGTGTATGGCTGCTACCCGTGGTTCTATCCTACCGACTTTATTTTGGGTATGCTCGGAATGATCCATCTGCGGGTCAGAAGGGCTGTACAATGTACATATTCGAGAGCATTCATTTCTATGTTACCTATGGTTATCTCCGTCACCGAAAGCATAGAGTGTTCTATCTCCCAGCATGCAGGACTAACTAGCCAATGGTCATGCCGGTGTGAAGAGGAATCTTGCTGTGGAACAGAATCAATTCGGATATCGATATTTTAGCCAATTAACTAATGGAGCTTCTTTTAAAAGGAAAGTTCTATTATTAATAGAATAGTTGATATTCCCACTGTTTATACTTATGTAAGAATTGTTATTAACAAATGTATTTATAAAATTTCAAAACATTACAAAGATAATAAACTGAATTGAATCAAGAATTTAACTTGTTTAGAATTTTTAGCATGCAATTGACATTTTAAGTAGGAGCAGGAGGTGGAAAACTTTGAAATATCTTGTAACCGTAAAAATATAAGACAAGACTCCATATTTTTTTTAAATTGTAGTGTTGAACCTCAGGCGAATCCTGTAAGTAATTACTAGTTAGACATAAAATCATTTTTAGTGTCAGCATTAAATGCTGGTTTTTGTGGGTAAGTCATCTTGTACACAATATATGATCTATCTAGATTCAATATGAATCCATTGCTTTTATTTGATACCTTACAAGTACGAATTCGCATGACTATACCCACGTTACCTACCTATACCTACGTTCCAAGGACATATTCTGGCAAGGTATTGCAAATTTTGGCCCTCAGTGTAACACTGTAAAATCCATGGAAAGGCTCGATATACCCTGAGAAATCTATTCTTTATGGTAAACACACACTCCATACCAATTTAATTTATATCTACATATTAATTTGTCACTGTACATGATGATGACATTAACACTTCTTATCAGTAGTAAAATATTTACAGTGCAAAACTCAATTACAATTTAATTTAATATTACAATTCATATATTATGTTTAAATAAAATACGATTGTTTTATCATTGTGTAGAAAATTGTACTACCACAATGCTCGTGAGTTATGCAGATTGAAGATGTGTCATTTGATGAAAAATAATTATGGAAATCTTATTGCTGATGTTACTCAGTGTTTTATAAGTGGAACAATGAAAATATTATTTATCAGAGTAATGAGGTCATATTTTGGCCCAGATTGCGGACAACTGGTAAGTGCTATGGCACTTTAAATAATTCCTAGTTAACTGCAAGTATAGTGTAATAGCGCCTGAACTATTTTCGACCATATCACAAATTCGATACCACGAAACTATTTTTGTGGTATATAGTTTAGACGAACTCGGAGGCAAAAAAAATTAAACATGGTTAAAAAAAAGTTTGTTACATAAAAGAAAATCACATCATCGAAGAAAAAGATAATACTAATAAATGTTAACGAAATATAAAATAGATCAAGGCACAAAAAAATAAAAGGTAACAGTCTAAACTGGGAATCGAATCCAGGCTCTTTCTTACCGGGACAACGCCTCTAACCACTCGGTCAATGGGATCTAATTATTATATGTCATTTTTGTCGATCTCATATTTCAAATTCAGAATTCTCAACATAATTTTTCAACCAATTTATGCAATATTTTTGGCAGCTATTTTTTTGAATGATTACAAAGTTCTAAAGAATTGGTTTGTAACCTAGATAGTGTCTCGATTAACATATCCGATTTTTATTTATACGGGACACATATACATTGCATTATTTATATTATTACGTTAACACTTGGACGCCTGGTTGAGAAACCGAAGCATTTATCAATTCAGTCACTGACCGTTGAAGTACTTTCAACATTTAAAATTGTAGAAATTATATCTTTGTTTGGGGGAATTTTACAAATATTGTCAATTTTTCAGCGGTTAAATATTAAATATTGACTGAAATAAATTTTACATTCTCTTATTTCCGAAAGTAGGACAAAGAAAAAAACCAAAAGGTCAAACGCTTATCTACTGATTTCCGAGTCACTGTTAACCACTTTAAAGGTTAATTCTTACCGCTTTAATGTTAGCGCTTTCAAAGCCCACTGCTGTTTGCATTGCTCTACTGAGAAAAAAACTTGAATTTAAAAAAGGCACCTTTAGAACGTTTCTACAAACTAGAAAGATGTACCTAAAGGTTTTTTATTACTTGATGTACCTAACATGTGTGTTGGTCTACTTGGTTTTTAATTTTTACGATGTAAACCCGTCTTGTTTTATGTATTTAATTAATTTATATTACATAAACAAACATTACATTGGTTACAGTTTAACAATTTACATATAAAAAATATTTAAATTTTAGTAATTACCAGGAGACGTGTGTAGTGTATAAGTGAGTGTGTGTATGTGTGTGTGTAAGTTTGTATGAATGTGAATGCGCATTGAACAGTTTATATCATTGACATTATTCTACTTTTAAATTTGGGCAGTGAATCTGAAAAAATATCGCTGTTGGAGTTTAGACAAATATTATTAAATGTATGAAGAGAACGGTTAATTGGGGAAATAGTTGCTGCATTTGTTTTGTAATTAAGCATGTGGAATAGTTAAAACTAACAGACGGAGTTATTTTTTAAAATTTTATGAACAAACGTTAAATCAGCTATTACTCGCCTTTGCTGCAAAGTTTGAAATGTATATTGAAAGTTATGTTGAATTTGGATGTAAGATATTTTATACATTCGTTTTGAATTCGTTATATGCCATTGGTGTATAGTTAATATTGCACAATTCAAAGAAATAAATCATCACTACATTTTACCACGTATGTTACCAATAAAAATAAGCCGTAAGTCAACAATAATAATAATATAACACGTGTATAGCACAGTTTTGTGTAATTTTACTTCAAATGTGATTTACATATAAACTTTAAAATAATATTTTTTAAATCACACCATTCAGTGTTCATGTTCTTAAAATTACTCCCGCAGTGCTCCTTACAAATATTACTGATTAAAAAAGCATACAATACAATAATTATGAAGACCCAAAAAAATAGTAGGAATGACGTGGGTAGACTTTAATAGGTCGTGGCTACACCAAAACTAAACGCAGAAAACCACACAACACGGTTTCACTTGTCACTCATTTCAACACAATCTACACATCTGCCCTGATGATTGACACTGTACTCTGTCCGAAACTTTGACTAAAGAAGGAAGAAGCGCAACATGGCATAATAACCCAAAAACTAATCACGATAAATGTAATGTAATTCATAATGGCGGCGTCAGACTTCCGCTCGGAGTAGTCGGGTAGGTTAGGCAACGTAGTTAAGAGGTAGTAATAACGAGTCAAAAATAATTCTGTTAGCATTATTAGCCTTGTTCCGAGACCGACAAAATAAACAGACAAGAAGCGAAATGGCTATTGAAATAATTCCCAGAGATTTTTTTCCACCGCGGGAAGTTTTATAGTTATTTGATTGTGTGATTAGCTGTCTTCACTGTTATCGTTGGATGTTTCTTTTATATATATTAAGGTATAATCATGGCAACTATGGATTTACACATTAAAACATTCCTAGAAACGAGTGAGGAAAAAAGTAAACTGCCCACATTTCCGTTCAAACACAATACAAGATTATAATAATAATTTTGTAGTTAAACTAGTCCCGGCGAGAGTTCGTACGGACGTCATCGACGTCATTTGACGGCCGGCATAGTCCAGTGGTAACGCATTGGACTGCCATTCCGAAGGTCGCGGGTTCGAACCCGGCGTGCGCAAATAAATTTTATTTGATTAATTTGTGTTATTTCACAATTAATTAATTAAAATAATATATAGTATATTTGCGGCACGTTCCAGAGTGGAAGATACTACCAGTATCGCCCTGGTGTAAGACCACCATTCAGAATTGAAACGTTGCTCCAAATGGCTTTAGCCGTGTTTAGTGACTAGATCTGAATAGCCAGGTACTTCCCCACCTTCCTCTTTCCCTTCCCCACTTACCTTCAGCCTCACAACATCCCCCAATTGGGGATGCCATAGTCTCACTGGCTCCAGACGGGAGCAGTTGGGACTCTTGTGAGGTATTCACTATAAAAAAAAAAAAAAAAAAAAATTCGTCATCTTCCTTCTCTTTTACTCAGGGCCATCTGTGTGGGGTTAATGTAAAAAAAATGTAACGTGATGGAGTGTTGAACAATGAATATTTCTTCATCTGTTGTACGAAAATTTAATAACCATGATTGTTTCCATAACATTATGAAAAGGCAAATAATTAACACGAGTTGTTCCAATGTTCCTAATTATGCAACATAGTGAAAAAGTATTTCAATGTAATTTTTTTTAAAGCAAAAAAACTTATATCAAAACGACAAAGGAAGAATAATAACATAACAACAAACAGTAACTTAAATACCTTTTTAGTAATATAAAGAACTTAGATACGGATCTGCATTATTAACACCTTTGAGCCAAAAAAAAGAAGCACACAATCCAATTATTACTACTCACTTATTATTTGAAACCACCTGGCGAAAGGAAACCTTTTAACCCTTACGTATTTTGTGCAGGTATATTTTTACCAATTCAAGATTTAATTTTTTTTTAAAGATGATGTATTTATGTTTCTCAGTAGGTAAATGTTTTCAATAGGGGAAATACATTATTGATGTTCCTATTTGAATTTAAAAAGCTACCATGGTACCTCCTGTCCTTCCCGGGCCTCGATTCTCGACAGTGGTTCGACCCAAGTTCAAAAAATTCACCGGAGACCAAAATATCATCTACATTTTTTACTCCAAATAAGCTCAGTAATCACTGGTTAAAGTAACCAGTGATTACTGGTTAAACACCCTGTATATTACATAAACCTTTACATTACAAGCAATCATTGGTTAAAGTAACCAAAGTAGGTCTCTTAACATCCTGTATATTACATATACATTTACATTTCAAGCTAATAAACATAATTTAATCTAGATTCGTCACAGGTAACAGCAAATATTTTGACATAATTCGGGCACGACCCAAATCGTGTTTTAGTCAAGGACAAAAAAGGTTTCTGAGAAATAGAACAAAGGCCTCCACGGATTAATGGAATCAAAAGCTTTCGGCAATACCCTCCGGGTGATCGGAGTCACTTATAGAACTAAAGGGCAAATTCCTTCCCGGAATTGATCTGACGAAACCGCGAACCACATCTTAAATTATCTGGACAGGAAATTCCACGCGATGAAATAATAATCTAGCAGGTAAAGATCGCATTTGTTACTCTCCAAAGAAGTCAATAGAATTTAGATTTTCGGTTAAATCTTAGAAATATTAATACTTTTACCTTTTACCTCTAACCCTTCACGCATCTTGCATATTGACCGTTATATCACTTAAAGAAGCTGTTAAGTTTGTCCATGAAATATTTGACTAATGTTCAGTTAACTTAACGATGCACTACGTCGTGTAATATTTTAAATTGAGCCGCTATCAATAACAACCCTTACGTAGATGGCGATAAGGTTTAAATTACCGCTTAACACCATCCGCCTGTTTTGATTTATGCAAGAAAAAAACACGGCCAAAAAGTGCCTTTTATTTTATTTTGTGGATGTTCAGGCATTGATATTTAATTTTTTTCCGATCATTTTATAAATAAATTAATTTGCCACATCATACAATAAAATCATAACCGAAAATGGGTTCGTAAGTAGGAGATTTTGAACTTTAAAGCAGTTTTCATAGGCCTTATA
The DNA here is from genome assembly GCF_061612785.1 of Hesperophylax consimilis. Classification (NCBI taxonomy): domain Eukaryota; kingdom Metazoa; phylum Arthropoda; class Insecta; order Trichoptera; family Limnephilidae; genus Hesperophylax; species Hesperophylax consimilis. Next base: position 33,263,733 of record NC_142850.1, read on the forward strand.
CATTATTTTTTTCTGGGCTTATAAAAAGACTTATCTTAAAAATACTCGATTATTTCAAAGGCCAAGATGTATTCTACTCGCAGTATTTAATTAAAGCATCTGAAACATTTCTAGGCGACCAAATTTTCAAACCAAAAACACGTGATTTTGCATTACTACGTATGGCACCGCCTTAAAGAAGCTGTTAAGTTTGTGCATGAAATACTTGACTAATCTTCAGGTGAATACTAACCTGGATGATCTGGCTAGACAAATCTTAAATAACTAAATATAGCCTAGGTCATATCAAAATCAACGTTTGTATTTGGTATGATTGTCAGAACCGGAGTGACAATGACAGACTTCACAAAAAGATGAAGATCAAAAACCAAAATAAAAAACATATTTGTTTTAAAAAAAATAACAAAGGTATATTTTTTTGTTAAAATTAGACATGATTTTAGATTTTCACGGAAAAGGTCGGCTTATGAAGGAATAAATAGAAAGGGTTAAACGGCTTATAAGCCCAAAATATTGTTATAAATTAGTCCAGTCTGGTAACTGAGAAGTTCGATGGAACTCATCCAGAAATGTGAGAAAAACTGAAAAATTAGTAAACATGGAATGTGGCGAGCTTTAAACAAATATCTTACGGACAAAACAGGTTTGAAACACTATGGTAGGTATGGCAGGTCATATTATACCGTGAACGAGTTGTCAAACACGAGAAATCATATTAGTTAAGCGACACGAAGCGGCTCGAATACGTCACGGCTTATCAAATGATAGCACGCAAAGGATGTGAAACACTCAGTTTCTGTGAATAAACCCACTTTATGGGAATAACTCAGTTTACTTGAATAAACTAGACGTCTGTGACTAAATAATGTTGATTTTAGACTGAGGTTTGCATTCGGCGTTGTCAAAGTTAAAAATAAAGTTCACAAAACTAGCGCAGAGTACCAAAATGGGGAATCGATAAACTGATTAATATTACATTGAAAAGTTTATTAAAAGGTATATGATATTACAAAACTACGATATTATGATGATTCATTGCCTAACAATACACATTCTTCAAGACGTATGTGACATTTTTTCGTATTGAAGTGGGTAGTGCACACTTCCTTTCCGAGAAACTTGATAACGAATGAATGAAGTAATGAGCAATGGGCTTAAACAATTTAATAGGTTTTTTTTTTTTTTTTTTTTTTTTTTTTTTTTTTTTTTTTTTTTTTTTTAAATTGCAAATAGTATAAAAACGTCGTCTCAATGTGGACTAACCACAGTTTGAAAATGGCCTTGTAAGCCGAAACAGCTGTCACAATAATAAAAAACTAAAACACTTGCAGAACTTAATAATAATATTATCAAATTTAATCTAAATTAAATTTATAAAAAAATTAAATGGAGTTCTACGAATTAAACACAAAAACAATAAATAATTTAATAGGTACTTCAAAATAGCAATCCATGACTCAACTTGCTCCATATATTACTAAGTCCATATATTATAGTTAGATTAAAAAAGGTTTTTGTATAAGAAGGTAGCTTTTTTTTGTATTAGGCAATTCACCCTAAAAAGAGTGCTATGTGAAGAAGGTAGCTAGATACTATATGAATTACTAGCTGATGTGTACCTGGCATTGCTAGTAGTTGCTAGTAGTTACTAGTAGTTACTAGTAGTAGTTGCTAGTAGTTATCCTAGGAGATAGACATGCAACGTCGCGAACTTTTCTGTAGAGCTTTTAAATGTATTACATTATTTTCATGCATGAAAATATTTTTTTACGACTTCATTTCAAAACATTACTTTAATCTACTTTCAATAAACATAATAAGCAGGTATTATATATATAAACCTTCCGTGTATAAATTTTCTAAATGATAGTGAAAACCCTATCAAATACCTTTGCGTAGTTAAGAAGAACTAAGAACATAATAAGCATTTTTTTTTATATTAACTCCACACAGGAGGCCCTGAAGAAAATAATTTCCCTCAGGGCCTATGTCATCTTTGGGGATGCTGTGTGGAGGGTCTTTTTGTGGAGAGGAAGGAGTGAACATGGGTCTTGAAGAGTCCCATGTTGTAGGAGGGAGGAAACACAGAGGCCGGCAGTTCGTTCCACAGCCGAGCTGTTGAACTTAAGAACGAATCGTAGAAGCGACCCGTTCTCATGTGACAAATGTCAACCGTGTACAAATGTTGGGCGCGCGTTTGGCGTGTATCCCGACTACGCACCGGTGCCGAAGGGATCAATGACGCTAGTTCCTCAGAGCATCTTCCATTGTAATACCGATAGAACAAGGACAGCATACCTACCTGACGCCTGTGCTCTAAAGATTGCAGTCCGCTTGTTAAGATTGGGGAATCTATCAAACGTAACGCCCGTTTTTGCACAGAGTCAAGGGTTTTTTTCAGGTATTTAGGGGCTCCGGACCAGAGATGGCTGCCAAATTCGACAGTGGGGCGCACTTGCGATTTGTACAGAGTCAGCAGTTGTGTACTATTAAAGTATCTGCGGGCCCTGTACAGTACGCCCAGCTTCTGAGAGGCCAATTTACTCTGGCTTCGATGGAGCCCCCGTACCTGAGCTGGTCACTTATAGTTATTTTTTATTTATTTTTTTTTTTACTTATAGTTACACCAAGCATATCAATGGAAGGCCTGTTCGGAAGATTGCTTCCGTTGAAGGAGACTAGATTAAAGCATGTATTATATGTATAAACCTTCCGTGTATAAATTTTCTAAATGATAGTGAAAACCCTATCAAATACCTTTGCGTAGTTTAGAAGAACTAAGCGCCCACACAGACAGACGCGGAAAGCTACTTTCTTTATACTATTTGGGTTTTACTATTTCTACTTACTATAAAACAAAAAAAAACATGTGAAATCTATAATGTCTACCTAAAAACTCGTAAAACGATGTGCGCTGAGCATTATAAAGTTTTTAGAGGTTTTCCCTGTCAAATTTCTGGATCGCAACTATATATTAGCTAAGAATGTAATTTTTATTATGAGCTTTATAATCTTATTCAGTCTTCATCTTTTAATAGCGCTTGCGAGCCAAACCGCGATCCGAATCACAGGAAAGGAACGATCCCACCGCTAATTGCGCTAACCGCCGCGCCGTAACATTGCATCGTCTGGATTTTTATAGAAATGTAATGGTACATATACATTTGCCAACCGAAACGCAAACCGTACCACGAATTACGGGAAAGGAACTAATAAGGAAGGAGTGGCTTTGTTCCTTTCCCTTGTTGAGGTTCAGTTCGGCAGTTCGGCTCTCTTATGTATACGTAGCATAAGGGTCCGGCATCGAGGGATTCTTATGTTTTGAAGCTTCTAAAATCAATTATCTACAATTATCTGACACCTTTAATAATAATAATAATAATACATGGATGATTTTTGTGCGCCGCTTTTGTGCAAAATCACTTCAAGGGCGCTGTACAAATATACCTATAATACATTTCAACAAATGTACATATGTTCTTATTCTTATTATTGAACGCACTCTACTCGTGAAAGCAAATAATAAACGTGTTTTAAATTTCACAGCCGATATATAAACAACCATTATGTAGGGTACAATGGATAAAAATACGTTTATTAGAAGGGGTAAAAGTTTTAAGTTATTTAATATTTTTGTGTTCATTTTGAAATACTTCATTAGTGAACAACTGAAACAACTGGCACAGGATTGATGAAGTACAACATACAGTTTCATAAAATAAAAATATCGCTTTGTTTATGACGCTTTTCTGAAATGAACGCAAAAACCGAAACCCTCAATTACTTAAACGTTTTAATTCCCAGCTCTACTCGTCTCTGTCCGTGGCGTGTCCGTTAAATATGAAAATTAAAGCATTTAATTATTCAAAAATGTGTCCGTATTCTGTAATAAAAATGACAAACAATCTGAAATGAAACCTTCGCATTATGTCGGCTTCTATATAAGCCAACTAGATTCCTTTTGTGAAATTAGAACAAGTTTGCCTTAAACGCTAAAAATATTTTCATGGCGTGCATTTTGTAAGGTCCCTTGTTGGTCTCTGGAGGTCTGGAGTGTGTAAACCGAGGTCTGGGTGCAACATCCTTTTTCTTCCTAACAAGGAGTTCTTCACACAGTACTTTGAAGGTTATAATGGAATAATCAACACTTGTATATTGGGAAATCGCGTATAAATAGTTCAGATGAACTTGCAATAAAGGAAAGATGATGTTAGATACTGGCTGTAGGGCATTTAGAAATGGAATGGACGAATCTTTTTCAATGATTTGACACTTTCTCTTCGTAAAAGCATAGACAAAATGATACAAAGACAATTTTGATGTATAGAACTAAAGATTAAATGTGACACAGACGTGAAATATAAAGTAAAAGAGTCCATAGACGCGAATGAAGCAAAGTGGATTTAAAATTAAAACCACAGGTAAAAAATGAAGGTAAATATTGCAAATAGGACGACAAAAAACACAACAAATTTAAACGCAGGGTGCTGTATAAATTGCCAAAAAATGCATAAAACTAGTTGGGTAGTAAATAATCGGGTTTTAAAAGTTGAATATACTCTCTCATGTTATATGCTTATTTGATGCGCAAAATAACGGAAATGTTAAAGAAACCAAATTGGCCAAAAGTGAAACACATGCTTTCTTTGAACGTGATGATATTTATACATAAAATAATAAATAACCAATTACTTAAATATTTTTCAAATAAAATTATATAACAAGGACATTCACAGACGTAATACAAAAAAGTGAAATGAAATTAGGCTACCAAAAAAGGACAAAGCCAATACATAAAATAGTTTACTATATTAGTATCTTCTTATTGTCAGTCTGAAACTCACAGATATAAGATATTTCTATAAACAGATAATTAAAAATAGTACCTTACCATTAAAATATTTAATGTAGACGGTTTGGAAAATTTATTCAACGTTTTTTAACTATAAAGTTGGCACCAAATTTCATTTTTCTGGACCATGAATTAGTAACTTCCCGTGGTAATGAGTTAGAAACATCTGAGATTTTGGTAATACTTTTTTACCCAGTAGAAAGATCTATTTTCTAGGCCTGCTAGGGCAAATTCGACCGTAGGTCCGTCCAACACGCTGGGCCGTGAGCCGAATATTGTTGTTTACTCCTTCTTCACTTACGTAGTTAAAATTCTCACTTTTATTTTAGAGTATTTGCTAGGGCAAATTCTACCGTAGGTCCGTCAAATACACTGCCGTATTGTGTCATCTTAAAATATGCCAGTTTTGTTTTACCGCCACGATGACATGTTCGTTTTTGGTTCATGAATAAAGAATAAGACAAGAAGTGCCTTATGGGCATGTTTTGTGATCCAAACATAAGCCATTTTTTTTTTACAATTACAGGCAAGTGTGAAAGAAGTAGACGGTCGAGAACCACAAGTGGCACATTTGTTTGCATTCAAATTTATATGGAAGGCACTAACAGTTTTCTCCTTTATTCTATGCCGGCCAATGTCTTACAAGTAGCGGTTTCCTTTTATTTATTTATTGAACAATTTGTACAGCGCCGCTTTTGTGAGATATCACCTCAGGGCGCTTTACAGTTGATGCAGGTATTACCAAAAAATATAAATATTAGAAAAAAAAAATTAAATTAAGTTAAATAAAATGAAGTCCAGGAACAGGTGATGAAGTACAGAAACAGGTGACACGAAGATGGAGACTCTCATCATAATGACGTTCTAGCAAGTTGAAACCTTTTCGGAATATACCTACGGTTTTAGAGCGTTTTTTAAATCAATAATTATGAATGAAAATATTAAAAGTATACATGTTTAGTACGGTGTTCGGAATCAGGAATAATTTCCGCAGATTTCTAACGATATTCATAGTATGTGAAAATATCCCTTTAATTTATTTGCCATCTCTACACAGGCGTTACACACCTAGTGAGATGGGCAATACGTCTTTATTGTAATTAAATGTTATATTCAAATAATTATATTAAATTAAAAAAATCAAATACTTACCAGCCGCACCAAAAAAACAGAAAGAGGAATGTAGTGAAGAAGCTTACCTGAAACAAGATTAAAAAAACATTAGGTACATATGAAACATTAGGTACAAATAAAATACCTAGGAGTTATTATTGATACACACAATGGACTGAACACATTTATTTCATCACTAATAAACTAAAACGAGTCTTACACCTAATAAAATCCATCAAAAACATTTTTCCACTAACAATACTCAGATCAATATATTTTGCACTGTGTCAATCCATTGCCACTTATGGAATATTAGCTTGGGCAAGCGCTACAAACACAACAATTGACCCAATTCAAAAAGTTCAAAAGGCAATAATAAAACTCATACTGCAAGTACCATTCTACACAGACTCAAACAAAATCTTCAAAACACTAGACGTCATGTCAATAAGACAACTTTACGCCAAAACTGCTGTCCTACATCTCATCCATAATAATCTTCATATTACAAATCAACCAAAAGCCATAATAAAAACCAGGTCATCAACAAATAAAACACTGAACATTCCGATAACACACACCACACACGGACAAAGACACTTTCACTACTACGCAACCAATTTTTTTAACAGTATGCCCATTACTTTGAAACAATTAATGACAACAAATACATCTACAAACTTTCTCAAAAAACATATCGTAGCCTGGATAAAAAATCAAGCTATTCACTTTATTCAAAAGATTATAATTCCAAACCAAACATAACCAAAATATAATAAGTAAAATTAAATATTATACACGTTCTTCAAGAATTATCCAAAAATACATACACTCGTGAGGTGTTCACGTAACATACAATATCACCCACACACAGTTTTACCTATGTTCTTATTTTTTTATACCTTTTTCTGTACTTTTTTCTCTGTACTACAATATAAACCACTGTAATCATTTGTAAAATGTGTATTCAAGAATAGACATAAATAAATAAATATTACGAAACCCACCTGACCAGCGGGAGAACAGCTTGAAGGGTGCATTTTTCATGATATATCCAACCTTCAATAAGAGAGACTACTGAAACGTACGAACTTACTTGACAGAATCTCCAAAACATGCCTTTTAAACCGTATATTTTGTTATTTTTATTCAAAAAACGATAGTTCAAACATTTGAATATATAAATCCAAGCAGACCAGAAAGAATGTTTTTCCCAGTTTGATGTTTATACGTTTTCACTCCGTTCGTAAATATTGGAGATCGGCGAAAAAAACGTTAATATATAAATATCTCTCAGATACACTCTCAAGTATCCTTGTGGGAAAGAAGCCTGCAAGCTACATACTTGAAGTAAGAATAATATGCTCGGTTCGAAGGAAAATAAGAAAACTATTTGCCAACAGCTCTGAAAGACGCAAAATGATTGAGCACGCCACTAGAATCGCTGGGATAATACGTAACTCAAAGCGATGATGGAAAATAAACACATCCTTGTCTTTGTTTAACCAAAACAGTGCCATAATAGTACCAGAAGCTAAACATAATATGCATCACTAACCAGCGCCAGTATGAACTAAATGTGTGAATATACTTATGTATATGAAGTTGAAGCTGTATCACAAGACTCTAGTGTCTGCTGTAATCAATGCAGTTTAGAGACTGTTAAGAAACTGTAGTCATTAACACTAATTTATTAAATTGTTTGCCCATGTAGGTAATCTTTAATCCTCCGTAGTCAGCGTTCAAAAAGAAGAGGAAGATGGTTGAAAGGGAGATATAAATACGAATGTTAGAGAGTTAGAAATAATAAAATAAAAACAATTATTTATTTATTAATTTTTGGGAAATCGACAGTTTACATTTAATCAGTTTTTACATAAGTATTATATAGTAAAATAAAACCAATTAGGGATTTCCTCCTTGTGACTTTAACTGAAATGAATGAATAGGCGTAAGCGAAAATATTTAATAAAGCATGACTTATTATAATTCAGTAAAAATCTCTCGACAAATGAAGTAGCATTTTGAAACACATTCTTTTTTTCATACCTTTATATCATAAATAACAGAAACAGATGTGTTTTTCACACCTTTATCATCTTAAATAACAGAACCAGATGTGTTTTTCATACCTTTATCATCTTAAATAAAAGAACCAGATGTGTTTTTCATACCTTTATCATTTTAAATAACAGAACCTGATGTGTTTTCAATACCTTTATCATCTTAAATAAACAATTGTTCAGTTTATATTTCCATTGTCCTAAAGAAGGTTGAGTGCAACCGAAACCGGTCGACCTATATAACTGAATAAAGTGGTTTAGGTAAAAGAAAAAAATCATTTATATTTCAAGCCACAAAATGTTTGCGTACTTCTTTAATTGAAATAATGAATAATTAAATAAGCCATTAGATAGAAAGGTTCATTAGAAGACGTGTTTAAATTGGAAGTAAAAATTGACTTAATTGAGTATTATGAGAGGAATTTGACTTAATCATCTCACTCTAATGGTGTCGGACATCTTTGTTATGGTATCAAATTACGTAGAGTACAAAATAATCTCTTATCATAAGAAGTCGTAATAAAATGAAGATCTGTTACCGTCAATGTTTTATCAATTTACGAAAATGAATTCCTTTTCAAATACTGTTAAATCAATCATGCCTTTATTGAATAGAACAGAATGATGGAATGGGCGGAAGAAAATACTGTTTACGTATTTAATAATTTACTGAAATTCAATTCCGCCTTTGCGATATCTGAGTACCAATAAAAAAAGTTTTTTCAATTCATTAAAAGAACGAAAAGCTTTCTTCTGAGTGAGAAATGAATTTAAAAGTCCGCTGTCAAGTATGATTAATACATTTTTGATGTCTGGAAATGGAAAATCGTGTTTAGTTTTAATTCTTCAGATAGAATTGAATGTTAAAAGTATTATATATCAGCGTTTTAATAATACAATACCTACACTTTTTCTTGGTAAAGCAGTTCGGAGAGTGCGAAAAAATGTGCATTTCATGGTACTTGGCTATTACACTTGGAATAAATCTGAGATAGCGGAATAACGGTCTGGCTTTATCGTGTGAACATTTAAGCAGGAATGGTAGAAACCCAGATACTAACTATCAATCTGTACCTACATTTAGGTAGGTAAACGTTTACTTAAATGCGATTGCTTAATCTTACAACAACTTACCTACGTATTCTTGAAGCTTTATTTATGGGAGGCAATTGATATTCATAAAAATCCCATAAATATCAATACGTTTGTTATAGTAAAACGCACTTGAAGTGAAATGACACTAAACTGCGCTTCATAATTACTATATTATTATTATTATAGAGACGGGGCTAAGTTCAATAGTTCTTGGTCTCCGATAATTGACGGATACACCAAAACTAAACGCAAAAAAACAACATTAAATTATCATGTATTACCAGCTATCAGTGTATAGGAGTTGGAGATACGGTATCACATCTACATACACAAGCACACACTTCACCACAACCTTTACACATTTAGCAGGGGTTTTAGAAAACAAATGTTTCCCTACCGAGAAAATACGAGGCCTCTAAGTCTATAATAGCCAGGTAAGATTTAAAACACCCATATGAGGTAAAAATAGTGAGGCGCAATGACGCCGTTCTATTTGTATAAAGAACAGTAACTTTAAATTCAGGAAATTTTAATCATCCACCACTTCATGGAAAATAAGAGTCTAGAAAATGAATCTTTACACATCTGCCATGATCATGCACACTGTAAAGCTTTCCGAAACGTTGGCTAGTGAAGACGTTAGCGCAACACGGTATAATACTCCAAAAATAAATCACTATAATACTTTTGGCCGTGAAAGTTGCAAATCATGCTTGGGAAATGTTTTTTTCGTGAAGATTTTCCTCTATATCAGGGCTTCCCAAACTGTGACGCCTTTGGGAAGTTGCCATATTTTTGCGACGCCCCCCCCCCCCGGTGACTAAAAATCTAAGCCCCCCGCCGCTCATTTGTACCAAGCGTAGTATTTTGAAGCCCCCACCCTGAACGGGTCACATAGTATGGGTACGTTACCTAATAGCAATTTGTCAGAAAAACTCCAAATTGTATTTAATTATTTTATTAGAAAATAAAGAACACAACATAAAAACAAAAATGGAAGCAAACAAAAAAGATTAAAAAAACATTTTTTTTCTTTGGTATTAATGAGAAGGATGTGCTTGCTTTTCTGAGCATAGTTTCTCAAAACGAGGTTGAAGTTTCGAAATCGCCAATCTCGTCTCTGCCTCTAAATTTGTTTTTAATCTGTACTTATTCTTAATTACTGCAACTGCAGAGAAACCTGTCTCACACAAGTATGATGTCGCAAACGATAATAAAACCCTTAACGCTGCAGTGCTGATGGAACGATATTCTTGATAAACTGAATTCCAAAATTCAAGTAGCTTATCCTTATTATATTGTAGCTTGAGGCTGGAGTCACAGGACAATTCTATTAACTGTTCTTCTTCTGCTGTCGAAAGTGTTGATGGTGAGGTCGACTGGAAAGGGTTTCTAACCCAGTCATATTGCTCCAGATTTTCGGGAAAACATTTTTCAAAATGTTCGCTCAAAGATGACAAGTGCTGTCGAGAATTTCTGTCGATTTTTCTTGTAGAATGCCTTGTAAAGCAGGGAAACATTCGTAACTTACTTGATCTTCTTCTAATTTTCTTTTCCATAAGAGCAACTTCTTCTGAAACCCAGTGATTTTATCTGCCAGTTGTAATATGTGAGTATTATTTCCCTGCAGGGACTTATTGAGATCATTTAATTTTTCTCCGAAGGGTGCGTGTGGAAGACGCTATATAGATTGCCTCACGACGCCCCTGGAATGATCCCGCGGCGCCCCGGGGCGTCGCGACTCACAGGGAAGCCCTGCTCTATTTTTCAATTGCGATCCATTTAAAAAAAATTTAATAATCCAAAGCAAAAAAGAGTTTCTTTTACAGATGGATTTATTGCAGGAAACAACAGACATATGGCAGAGATTGGCTGTTGACTGAGTAAGTGGTATAATTAGCGTAATTTGAGGATAATAAATAGGAAAAAATTATGATTATTTTAATCGAGAGTTAATCTGTGTGCTACAAACACGCGACAACATGATTAATTTTGTAGGTAGGTTTTACCTATCTCCCTGTTAGTTTTTCATATATTTCTATATTCCGAACATGAATGGAAATCAATTTGCTATCGATTGTTATTTCCAATGTTATTCTTGATAATAAGGCATTAACTGAAGTGGGTTTGGTTATTAGGTTATGTTTTTTTTATCATTCATTCAGACAAATCCATTTGACAAACGAAATGCGATCTTCCAGCAAATGACATATTTTCTATTAGAGTAGATACATCAATGGCCAGAATCCATTGTATCGTCAAATATATCTCCAAATCTCGGTCGTTGACATTCGGTAATGGTTCTTTAATAGGCTCGAATTTAGATTCATACAATACATAATGCAAGTAAACCTAGTTCACCGTTAAGTGTGATGAATGTGGAACCGAACCCTGCGTGTGACATGGAATGGAGTTACAGTTACAAACATGGCGGTCCTGATGGGCTACTTCCTTCCGCAGTCAAAACATCACTAACACCTACTTCCTGTCTTTAATTGGCGGCAAAACAAACACTTGCTTTGAACAAGTAGATCAAACCTCAATTCTTACTAATTTAATTACACACAACCCCTAAATATACAAACCACGCATACAAATAATGGAAATGGCGAAAATTGTTATTTTGTCATAAGTATGTTATTTGATTACGTGGTGTGTTATTTTTCGTTTGAAAAACTATAAGGTCCTTCTTCCGGTACGCACATAACCGATACTCATGTTGTGTACTCACGTCGCAAACAACTTATCGCACACAGTTCGTAAACTTCGCTACTGAAATCACAAGACCCGCGTCGCCACCAATCATTGACGAATTATCGAAGCTTCAAAATTAGAATGCTTCCATAACCTCACTCACAGTCAAACAGTTGCTGTAGCTTTTTTATATTCATTCTTTGTTGACTGTTTTGTTCCTAGTATTGATCGCGCATTGTTACAAAATGTCCGCCACAAGTGACACAAGTCTAGACGACGCGAGTCGTCCCGGTGTCCGGGGTCCGGACCTGGTCCGGTTGAACTCAGGGTTGGCGTCGCCGACATGTATACAAAATGTCGGCAACGTGCCTGTGCACGAACCTCCGCGGTACGGTAATAGTCTCCAAGATACTTAAATCGTCGAGTATCGGATAATTGCGTATCCCCACGGAAGAAGGACCTAACTCTATTAGAGCCACACAGTCAACCGAACACAATAAACCAGTAAACATTCACCGTCTTAATTATCATTATGATGGGGCAGTGCAAATGACAATATCCTAAAATCACTCATTGAAACCCAAAAAGCCATAGTAAAAATTATTCAGAAAGTCTCTGTAAATTTTCAACACACTTAACATCTTGTCACTTAAACAACTCTAAAAGAATACTCCTTTAAATTCATAAATATAAAACTCAAGAAATAACAACTAACACACATATTAGAAACACTTGATCTCAGGGTCAAAAACATATCCAACAAGCAACTACAAAAACAACATTTGGGCTAAAAATCTTCCTATACTAGGCACTTAACTAAACAATAAAATCCCACCCTTATTCAAAACTCACAGCAATATTTTAACATTTAAATCTAAAATAAAAAGTTGTATTCAAAGCATAGGAAGATCAAAAAAAGATAATATACTGACACTAAATACAGACTGAAACTGAAATCTCTCAACTGAACAAAACAAACACTGTGAAAAAATAAACACTATATATTTATAATTAAATCGGAAAAAAACATTATTTAATATATTTATAATTACTTTATATTATCCATGCTACTAAATTTTAATATTATGTAAATGAAATCCTCAGCACGGGAGATCCCAGTGAGGATATCTTTATTTCTATTTGTGACAAAAAGATATAAAAAAACTTAGGACGGGTTGTTTCGGAGAATTTGAACAATTCATCAAATTTCAACGTTCATTTTCAAGTTCTGTGAAAGATTTTTTCAAGTTCAGTTTTTATTTCAGTTTTGTCAAGCAACTAGCCTACAATGATATAATAACAGAACTTGAATAGGACTTTCACAGAACCCGAAAATGAACGTTGAAATTTGATGAATTGTTCAAATTCTCCGAAACAACCCGTCCTTAGATTCTTACGCGTCGATTCAGAGTTTGGTAAATTTAAGCCCACCTAAGCTAGTTCTAGCTATACCTCCGCCGCCCTTGGTAATAAGATTTTTAATTTTTCTTCAAATGAATATTTACAATGCAATCATAAGTATGGGGATGTAAGTTTACGATTGATGGGAAATAATGTAAGATCCAAACTTTTAATGAGTAATGCACTTTATTGCACTTATTTGGCAAGAATTCTATTTTGAACTTGGACTATATTTGGTATTTTTAAAGTATTAAGTAAGCAAGTAGTTTTTGGTAGTGAAATGCAAAATGTTGGTATATTTTTAAAAAAATGTTGAAAACTCTCGAGATCGACCTATCTCCACTTTTTAAAACGTACTTAAGTACCATTAATTTCCGCTAAGTCATATTACCACAATGGATTCTCGCTAAAATGTACGTCCATAAAGAAAAGCACTCGAGATGAGGAATGGTGTTATAAAGACACTAAGATACCAGAATCCCTCGCTGGATATACTCTCCTCGTAGCCTGATGAAATACGCGTTAGGGATGAAAGTAAAAGGAGAATATCTAAACTTTATTTTATATCAAAAGCTCAGTAAAAAACATGTGCTAATAAAAGTAATGAATTCTAGTTACTAATTTTCTCGCAGGATTAATTACATAAATATGTAAGTTAAAAGGAACGCAGGTATGTGGACGTAGGTGTAAAGGGTAGGTAGACTCTGTTTTAAGGTCGTATTTGGCACAAAATGTATTTAAATATAGTCGAGAAGCTCTTCGTTGAAGTTAGTGAACCGTAACAAGTGGGGTTCGTGAACCCACGCATATTGTTGTGATCCAAAGGATTATTCACGATAATGCACAAGCTGTGGACAATTTAACTTCTTCTCTTCTTTTTAGGTGACATCTCACAGGAGTGCCCCTGTCTAGTGTCAGGAAAACTATGACGCCACTGGATTGGGCAGCGTGTGATGCGCGTAAAGGTAAGGGCTGTAGGAAGTGATTTATTAATGCGGGCCTTGAATATTATATTAAGACGATAAAACAGATGCCGATAGCTCGTTCCACATATGAGCCGACTTACACAAAAACGAGTCGTAGAACGGACCCGTTCTCATGTTGCTAACGTCAACTGTGAGCGGGTATTCCGCTCGTGTACGTTGAGTTCCACGCAGGTGCACCAGTACACCGGAGAGACCGGAGATCAATGCTGGTAGCTCCTTAGAGCAGGCTCCATTAAAATATTTATGGAACAGACTCTGGCTATATTGAGTATGTGCATTAGAGATGGCAATTGGTATGTTAACAACGGATTTTCAATCAGACGGGCAGGCCCTCCATTTTCTCTAGGTTTGAGCTATTGTTCACAATATCTTAGAATACTTTGTGGACCTACAACTTGCTTTAAGTGCCTAGTTTTCACTAAAATTGGTTCACGTGGCTATTCGTTATACAACATGCACCTCATCTGAAGGGCATATATCTTAAAAAGAGTGCTGCAAAACAGACGGTGCAGGTTTCAAGGGCCGGTACATCCTGTGTGGTGGGGATAGGAACCTAGGAGGGATCTCATTGCATCGGGAGGGTCGTGCCGTTTTCAGTCGTTGCCATGGTTTGGTCCGGACAACACTGGGAAAAACCATTCGCACTAAATTACCGTTCTTTCGTAAGAAGAACTTCACAAGAATGAAAATTTTTTTAAACATAGGCCTCACACATTGGAAGAACTCAAGGTATTCGGGTGGAAATCGCCGCTACACCCGTCGAACTGTGCCAAAGTGCGGCCGAATACTTCAATAATCGCCATCATCAATGTATCGCTGCTCGGGGCATCATCTTTATGGAGTCATCTTTTTTTTTTTTTTTTATTGTGTTTATTTCTTGCTAGAGCAATCCCGATGAGTAACAGAACTCATTTTAGGACAGGAGGAACTTACAATTCATATGTAGGAGGTAGTAGGAACAATTTTACAACGGTATTTTGATATCAAATATAAGTTTCACATTCAATACAGCATAAAAATTAAAAATTAAAATAATGACACGTTAAGTAGAACAAACAACAATAGAAAACAAGTACAGAAAGAAAAAAAAACATGGATAAGATACAACAAGAAATGACAACACAGTTACATATTTTCATTTTTAAATGTAGTTAAAAAATATTCTTTTAAAGCATTTTTTTTGCAATTTTTTACTGTGGTGGATGTATTTGTACATATCTGGAAGCGAATTATATAGTGTATAGGCAATATAGTTCAGTGATTTTAACCCATATTTTGTAGTGTGTGTTTGAGGAATGCGGATTTTATTG
This sequence comes from Hesperophylax consimilis, assembly GCF_061612785.1. NCBI lineage: Eukaryota > Metazoa > Arthropoda > Insecta > Trichoptera > Limnephilidae > Hesperophylax > Hesperophylax consimilis. The sequence goes on from NC_142850.1 coordinate 33,279,247, forward strand.
TTATTTCGAGTATTGTGGTTGTGGATGTCTTGATTGTAAAGTGGCTTGATGTTGGTGTGAGTTGATTTTTGGGTAATTTGTAGGATGGTGCTTGTGATTTCATATTTAGGAAGGATTGTAATTGGAAGGATACCAGAAACTGAATAGATGTCCCTAACATGAGTGTCCCATGGAAGTTCAAACACATTTCTGAGAGCTCGGTTTTGAGCCACCTGCAGGTCAGCTATCAATTTCTTTGAGGCAAAACCCCAGATACAGCAGAGATAGGAAAGGTGTGAATGTACCATGGCATAGTATACTGAAGTTAGTAAAGGAATGGGTAGTAACCCTTGAAGCCTATATAGTACACCAGTTATAGGGGTAATTTTCTCTTTTATATGATTTATATGGAGATCCCACGTGAGTTGGGAATCTACGATCAGACCCAAATATTTTGTGTTCATTTTCTTTTCGAGGCAGTTGTCTCCAATTTTAATATCGAGGCTGAAATTTTTCTTCTTACCGAAAAGTATATAATGGGTTTTTTTTACGTTAAGAGTTAGTTTGTTTATTCTCAACCAGTTTGTGAGATGGGAAATATCAGCATTCATCTCCGTTTCAAGCTCCGCTAGGTTCAGTTTATTGTAAAAAATTACCGTATCGTCAGCATAAAGTTGTATAGTTCCTTTAATACCCCACTTTGTTATGTCATTCACGTAGATTAGGAATAGCAACGGTCCAAGAATTGATCCCTGTGGTACTCCACATGTTATTTTACCTAATTCACTCATTTCTCCTCCAAATTCTATTCCTCCATCTTCAGGCCTTAATGCATTAAACGGCATGATGTACCGAAAAAAATATAATGAACCCCATTTCAGTAAGTTGCAACGTTTTTGTAATAGCTCTTCAAAACTACACTGTCTGTTTAGCTGCACCCCGTATATAAATTTTTTCCACTACCAGGCTTACAGATACGTGCGCAAATACGGAGAAAATCAAATCTCCGACGAGTCTCATCTTTGTTCTCCTCCTTTGCCTTGTCAGTCTTGTCACTCAATACATTTAGCATTTTTCTCATAGCATCTTTTGTTATGCAAATCCTTCTTTCTGTTTATGTGTTACGCTTCGTAGCATCATCCTTATAACATGAGGAGCATAAGTGTACTGACGTTTCAAGCTCGGTAAGAACTTTCCTTCTCAAGAAGACAAAGCATTGAGTATCCCACTCAATATCAATTCTACGAAAATATTCACTGGTTTAAAAATATATATTAAATATTCATTTATTAATGATGGCATATCAAAAAGGTCCGTCAAACTAATTAAAAACCATCGCTAAGCCATATCCAGATGAATCTATTTCAATACATACACAACCAACTTTTTTGCAAGGAGCATAAGACAAAATGTTACATTATTCTGCAATACATACACAACCAACTATCAGACACACTAACTAATCAATAGGATGCATGATCTGGGCAATATTTTTGGGGGTACTATTGATATATTTACTGACACCGTATATAGAACTAAGCGTAATCCTACAAATTATAGTAGCGTTAGTAATGTTTTTTTAGTGATTTGTTTTATGTGTAGTATTGTTGTAGTTTCTATTTTATTTTATGTTACTGTTTCACGTTATACTAACATTGTTTCATACTTAGTTTATCAGTTTAACGTTATTACATGCTTTAAAAACATAGTGTATAATTTTCGATAGCGCACTAGGTATATTCTGTTAATAATGTAAATTAAATAAAAAAATATGTAATGTTTGCACTTCAACTCAAAGTCAAAAGCATAGACTACTTAACCACGGAAGCTGCATCAGTCACTCTTAATATTAATATTTGGATGATTTATCCTGGGCGATTTTTTGACAAACCAGCGCAGTGGTATGTTATTAAAATTACATTAACTTTTTTTTTAAATTGTTAAACGCTTTGAGGTGGTATTGCTTTAAAATCAGCAGATTATTGATATTTAACCTAAAATAAAAACGATATTTTATTTTTATTTTGTATTATAAAAACAAGCAGTGCATGATTTACAGTGATGAAACAATATACCGGAATTAGATATTTCATGTTGGGTATCTATGATATGTTTCCTTGTAATGTCTGGTAAGTGGTATATTTATTCCTTAATTGTCACGTGAGTGTGTAGTATATAGGTGTGGGTGTGTGATGTGTGTGTGTGTATGTATACGCATTGAACAGTTTATATTATTGACATGATGCCACGTATGAATTTAAGTAGTGAATCCGAAAAAATGTCAATGTTTGAGTTTAGACAAATATCACCATATTTACAAAAATATGCAATTGCCTTTTTAATGTTGAAGGGTTTGATGGTGTCTTTAATGTCTGCATAATGTTATAATAAATTTAGTCAACAGTTTAACAACCCGACGTAATTTTCCTGACTTGGGTTTTTATATTTAAATTAAAACCCTAAAAAAAAAACAAATAAACATGATAATAGAAAACAGAACGAGTATTTTTATTTAACGCAAAGAACAATGTATGAAATGTGCATTTTTGCTGGAAACGTAGCTGTTAATAAAACCCTGTTCAAACTGTCTTGATTGCAGATTTATTTACCCGCTGCATCAACTGCTCGTTAGTGCATGCTAGCTGTATTGCAGCCGGTTGCAACAAAGAGACTGGGACCTACGGCTGGTACCGCTACAAAACAAACGCACTTAAAAACACAAAACCTCAAAAGCATCAATCATGATTTTTCAATCAATGAAATTTGAATCAGTGATTGGGGGAGCATGTAATACATCGGTAGTAACCTATATTTAACATGATTCATTATTTTACCATTTACAAGACTTAAAATCGATATCTTTGCTAAACTAACTAACTAACATACTACTTCGAAAAACAAAAAAGTATATAAAAACTGTTAAAACTGAAATATGTTAATACGTGTTGCCAATAAGCGACTGACAATATATTCCTCCATTCCACTCTTCATCGAGTATAGCTTGAATAAGTTAACTCCGTCTAAAATGTATAACACACTTTTTGTACAAATACAATAAAAAACATTGTGACAACACAATCACACCACTAACTATAACCAACCGACACTACAATGTACCTTAACTTCATACTACATTAGCACAAAAACAATTGATAGGTAGCTAAACAATTGATAGCTAGCGAATACAAAAAAATTTCTACGTTTTATTAATTTAAAATTAAATATCCCTGTCGAAGACTTAAAATACAATTTATTATTAAATACTCTAAAAATACATACATTAGAAGATTGACGTAAAATAAACGATTTAACGTTCTTATTCAAAATACAAAACTCTAAATTCGACTGTTATGAACTCCTGCAACTTATAAACATACATACACCCACAGTAAGAACACGACAAAATACAATATTCTACATCAGCACACATAAGCGTAACTACATTGCCCACTCTCCGATACAACGACTTCACACCATGGGAAATCATTACTTGGGTGATGTTGACATATTCAATACCAACTTGGCAAGTTTTGTGGATCATTTAAACATTTATTTCAACAATACTCCTAAACACATCATGTAAACCTACAAAGGCTACAAATAGCTGTAATTTTCTGTTTTTGTTTCTTGTGTTTGTATGACTTGTTGCTAAGCTTGCTAAACTTGCTTCTTGTTGTTACTTTTTTTGGTAAACTAATGTTTAGGACAAGATTTTTTATGCATAGCACAAAGGGTAACAATTATTTTACAAGCAATAATTATTCGCCTGAAACACTCATCCACATTGAAAAATCTCCTGATAAAAGATATATGACGCCAACGGGACTCGAACCCGTGTCCCTTCGATTTCCGGTCGACAGCTCTGACCACTGAGCTATGGCGGCTTATCTCTTATAAGCGAAATAATATATACTAGTATTTCATTCAACAATTACTGCTTGTTACATTTTTTTTTGGCGTCACGTATCTTTTATCAGGAGATTTTTCAATGTGGATGAGTGTTTCAGGCGAATAATTATTGCTTGTAAAATAATTGTTACCCTTTGTGATATGCATAAAAAATCTTGTCTTAAACATTAGTTTACCAAAAAAATAATGGTTAAATAACACTAAAAATGTATCTATAACTGATTTTTTGATAATTTTTATTGTATTAAATATATTTTTTAAAGATTTATTTTACCATAACACCACACAACATGCCCTAAGGAAATTATTTTCATCAGGGCCTCTTTCATTGTTGAGGATGCTGTGTGGAGGTTTTTTTAAGGAAAGGAAGTTTTGGGAAGTAAAAATGTATTAGGAGTGGTAGGAATCTCGGGATCAGTGTGTCCAAGAGTGACAGACATATGAATCTATCCCTCCAGTTTCGGCACAAGCCGATGGGTCAAGAGAGACCAGTTGGACAGATCAAAGGTCTCCACAAACCAGTCTATACCCATCCGGTACGCCACACAGCTGGCGGACCGGCGCAACCTGAACACATGAACCCGGGCTGTCCACTTGAGGTGACCTATCCAATAAATGGTTCCCGGGGCGGCGGTACCAAAACTCGCCTCCCAAATTAAAAGTAATATTGAGGTAAAACTTGGCCCCTGAAAAAGGCAATTATGGTTTCAACTAAAGGAATTTCTTAAAAACTTGTGGATGTCTCGCATATTCTTGCCATATTTCAGAAGACAATGAAACGTTCAAAATCATTTTGCAAAGTCCTGCTTTTTTCTCGGGATCTCCATCCCGACAAAAAAGGAACATTGATAACCGTAATAATAACTGCAATGGCTGAGGTAATAATACAACATAATTTTATCACTAAATTATTAACGTTAAATATTAATTAATTACATTAATTAAAAACTCCAGACTTCTATTGAGAAAGGGGACATTGCCCAGAAAACCCTTAAAATTGTCTTTATTAAACAAATTAATTCCTTTGAAAACATTTCGGTTCTGTCGGCAAAAAAGCTTTGTCTTGAATAATAATTATCACAAAAATAAATAAACTAGAAACCGTTTGTGAAAAATTCTTTTAACCGTTCTCATAAGTAAACGGCTTTCATTCGCTACCATTTTAGTACTAAAATGGTTCATTTATTTAAATGGGACATTAATAAAACATCAAAATTAAAATCTGTTATATGAAAGAGGATGCACATAAAATGGCTCTAAAGTGCTTATATTTATTTAAGCCTTTATCACTTCAAACCGACGAAAAATAGCAATTACAAAGCTTGTTAGGGTTGCGCAAAAAATCTTATTTAAATAAAAAAATTAATAATTTAAAATCTGAAGTTATTATTATATTATTCACAAAAACAACCAGCGATATCTGTTAATCTGGAGGAGCCGAACTTAGCGAGTCCTGGTGTCCTGTAATTTGAACATTTTTTCTGGGATTTCTAGGTCTACCTTGAGCTTAAAAGGCTCTCAAAACGACAAGCCACGATATCTCAGAGTTTAGTGAGAACGGGCCCCTTCTTCGACTCGTTTTTGTGTAATACGAACGATCTATCACCATCTGTTTTTCCTCCCTAATATGATCCGGACCTCTTAAAGACCCGCTAAAAAATCCCTCCCTACAGCCTCTACCTTAACCCGCCTCCTCGCAACGCTGCCCAATCGGTTGGTGATGCAGCTCCCTTGCCTTTACACTGTACAGACAGGGGCGCTTTTGTGAGGTGTCACATACAAAAAATATGTAAACATATACAAATGTTTATAAACGACCTACATACTATTCGATATAAAAGAATTCTATTAACATAATTCAAGTAATTAAATAATTCAAACGTGAAAAACCTTTTTTTTCAGTAAAATTGTATGTAAAATGACTACAGCGTTTGTTGATTTCCTGGTCTTCGCAATGATGTTAAAAAGAATTTTTTAAACTACTGTATTTTATGAAAAGATCTTGGGAAGCTGACGGATTTAGACGGACAATAAACAAGATGTTAACGCGTCTTCAATGCATGGTTAATGTTAATTCTCTGCACGAAAATTATTAATGTAATCGCGTGTTCATTAATCCCTTCAATACTGAGTTCTTTCTCAGGAACACGAAAACAACAATAATATTTCTTGATTTTGTGAAATTAAGAGATATATATATATATATATATATATATATATATATATATTTTTTTTTTAACAATTTCCGACTTTATGTCGGGGTTAAATCTTCCCCGCAGGAATAACTAAACCCTTCCACAAATGATCATCTAGTCAATCCACAATATGCAAGTGTATTATAGAAGCATAATAAACATAAAATAATACAAAAACAACACGTCAAATCACCAGAGATCAAATTGCAAAAAAATAATTCACCGACTTCAGATATTTTCATATCAGAGGGTTCGGCTTGGTAGAACTTCTAATTAGACATATAAATCCTACTGATCACTCAATATAAATATTTAAAAAATCTTTCGTAATCCTACATGTATTTAAAATGGCTGATTTTTGCATTTTAATGTATAAATTCTTTGACAGATCTAATACACCTAAATTTTGAATGAGAGACCTAGGTATAATGACAGTAGCCGAAATAACGAATGGTAATATTTTTATAGTCTGATAATGCAAAATTCTTTTTAATTTTCATTTCCTAAATCTGTGTATTTTCTTCTTTTTTTTACTTATTAAGAAAGTAATAGACCAAAATGTTGAATTAGGGTATTTAAAATTAGGTTTCAAGATATTATCAATAAGATAATTGAAAATCGATAAGAAGGATATACAAAAAGATATACAAAGGAAGCACAGTTACATTTTAACTAACTTTTACCCCGCTTTCCGCTAATTTTTATTTTGAATTTTTAAAAACTGAAAATGCCATCGAAAAACAGTTTGATAATGCCTTCAGAAGGCGAAATAGCTGTCACGCTCAATAATAATTACATAGCAGAACTATTTTTATTATTTTTTTAATATAGTTTTTTTGTAAATTGAATTAACATTGAAGAATGTACAAAAGATAAATTTTTCATTTTATAATTCGTACTGTTTTACAGAAATTGGATCGCTGATGTGAAGGGGCTGTGAAGATATCCTATTTAATCTCACAATACAAGTATCTTGAACGAATACATAAGACGGATTGAAAAAAGTTTTTGTTTTCATTTACACAAGAGTCCCAACTGGTAAAGTTGTTTCAAGTAACTTTTCGATTCCAAAATGGCGTTTTTTAACCAGGGCGATACTGAGAGTATCTAAACTGTTAAATGTATATTTTATACAGGGTTTTCCAATAAGAGGTGTTATTTTGATATTCAATCGTAAAAGATCAATTGTTTCGTTGCTTGTGTGGCACGTAGCGCCGTCTTGTTGAAAGTAAACGTTGTCCAGATCAATACCATCCAATTCCGGCCATAAAAAATCATTAACATCTCTCGATAGCGCAATCCATTTACCGTAACTGTTGCTCCAGCCTCATTTTGTAAAAATTAAGGTCCAATAACTCCGCCGGACCGTAAACCGCACCAAACAGTCACACGTTGAGGATAGAGAGGCTTTTCAACAATAACTCTTGGGTTTCCCGAGCCCCAGATGCGTCAATTTTGCTTGTCGACGAAGCCACCGAGGTGGAAATGGGCCTCATCACTCAAGATGATTTGCATTTGATTCACTCCAATGAATTTTAATAATTTCAATGCGTTGTTGAAGCGTGTATCGTTCCATTTTTATTAATGGCGTAGTTTCTACTTGTCAAATGTCAAAAAATGACAGCTTCAAAAGTAACATCTACCGGGCGGAATAGCGGGCTATTCAAAATAACACCTATTATTGGAAAACCCTGTATTATGATAAACTATAATAGTTTTGAATATAAACTTGGGCCAGAATCATTATTCACTGATGATTCATTAACGTTTGAACTGAACGCAGCCCGATGCATGGCCGAGTGCAGTCATGCATCAATGGAGGCACAGCTGTATTTGAATTCAGAGCAATCGACAAATGATGAAACTTTATTTAAATGATTGATACCAATAATTATAGTGGATCTGCGCCGCTTTTAAAGTGTTAAATGTAAGGCTGGCCTAATTTGATTTAACCCAGTACAACGTGTGATTTAACAAAATGCGAACAAATAGGAAAAGCAGGGCACTAGTATCGTATAGACCAAGGCTGCCCAACCTTTTTAGCAGTTGGGCGAAATTGAAGATTTTGAATCACTGGCGGGCCACTAAATTCCTGACGGTTCCTATTTCCATGGGGGGGGGTTGTTAGAGAATTTCTATAAAACATAATTCCCAATTCCCCATTCCCCATTCCCAATTCTGAGTAGCCTAAATAGCGATAAATCGCCGTCGTTGGCAACACTGGTGACCGCGCGCAAGCTGCATTGTTTGTTTTACCGCGGGCCCGCGACACTTTTTCAAATTGGCGGATTGGCGGGTTTTTTGAAAATGTTTCACGCGGGCCACTTATAATTCGTTCGCGGGCCACATTGTGGCCCGCGGGCCTGGGGTTGGGCAGCCTTGGTATAGACAGAGAGACAGTATAGACAGACTAGTACAGACAACAAAATAATTGTAATCATTTAATTTTTTAATTGCAACAATAATATAACGACTGAGTCATTCATATAGTCGCTTGTACTTAGATCGTATACAGTACAGTTGGCAGTACTTTCGAAGAAATTGTAGATATGTTGTATATAGTCACAATAATAACATACCTTAGTAATAAAAACAAGGCATAATACTATTCCTCTGCATATATTCGTAGGTAAATTAGTTTGAGATTACCATATTGGATAAAATATTTCCTACCCTAAATTTGTTTCCTACTCTGTTTTGATCGGTGAAAGTGACCTTCAATGCAAAGTGGTGGCCGAACAAACATGGCAATTTGGCACGGTAAATAATAATGATAAGAAATAGGACAATCGATAATATTGATGACTTGACAATTCTCAAAAAAATGATACAAATTTTTAAAATCCTTCGAATTTTTTTTATTAATTTTTGTTGTCAGTAAACAGTCACAATCAATCATATTTGATGGAAGGTATACAAAGTTTAAAATATATTTGAGATTTTTTTATTTATTTTTCGATAACCTTGATAGTCGAAGAATTACGCAACCTAACTTTTGACAAGATCACAATACATTAACTCAAATTCAAAATTCGATTAAATTTTTTTAAAACATGACTTTTTCAAATGTATTGAGTTACAACTTTTAAAAGTCTTATTATATGTGAAAGTAATTCTGAATCGATAAACATTTACTTCGAGATATTGACAGTTATGTATTTAATTTTAAAATTAAAACAATTCAGTCCCGAGTAGGAATCGTGGGGGACACCGCTCATTGCTTTCCTAAGCGAAATTTATGACATACGATAAAGAAGACGATATGAATAACAATATTTATCTAACTTATACAACACAGTTTATGTGAAAAATCATCTCAACCGCGCTGTATGTATGCTGTTTGATTGATCGAGAAGAAAAAAGCGAATATTATTGAAAACAAATTAGATTTGTCATAAATATTTCAATGATACAAATTTAGGAATCGTACTGGGAGTTTTACACAAAGAAGTTTCTTTAAGTCTAATAAATAAACCATCGTTAGCAAAATTGCAAAAGTTTGCGACGAAGATCTCACTTCACCAAGGTGTCTTTTTGACATTTAAATTAAAAATTCCAACTTATTCCGATTATTTTAATTTCTCTTGATGAATTAAATCAAAGCTGAAAGATATCTGGCACACGATGCGGACGTTAGGTGTCCCATTGTGAAAAATAATGCCAGTCGCTATAGTAATTGACGGCTTCATCATCGCAACATATTTTTCATTGGAGTAAGTAGATATATTTCATCACAGAAGATATTTTTCATCGGGTAGATATTATATTTCATCAGGTGGTATATCCAGGTCATATACAGGGTGTCTGAGGGTAAAGTGCCCTAACTTCGTGAGGTGATTTTACATGATTGTAGAAGTAAAAAATTAAATAACTTTTTGGAAATTCCAATGTTCATTTTCCGATACAAAAATATTTTTCCGTAGAAGAATATTGATTTTTACATGTAACAATTTTACCTTATAACAATAGAATTTCGAAGAAAATTATTTTTCTTTTTTACTTCTAAAATCATGTTAGCGCACTCTACCCCTGGACACTCTGTACATTTCATCGCATTTCCGAGCGCGTCGCGTCGGGAAATTAAGCGGAAAATATGCGAAGAAGACGTGAAAATATATCCACTATTCGGTAAGGAATTTGTGAAGAGTGAACGCCATCGTGACTATATGATACAGCTTCTTTATTGATTGCTTTATCCACTTGTATGTAGAAACAAGCTGTCGATACACTTACTGGTGCAAGGGGTATATTTTTCCTAAAACGAATCTCCAAATTTATACGACATGATGATTGATAAGAAAAAAAGGGGAAATCCCAACTATATCTTGCTTTGTATTCAATTTACTAGTTTTATTTTCTTTAAAAGATATAATTTTTTATTTCTTACCTGAAAAATTAGAATATTGCAAAGTGTGTATATTCTTGGTATACCTTATATTGTAGGTAATAGGCATTAACATCGTTTGACAAACGGAGTCTAGAAACGTTCGATTTCAAGCACAATCCTGGTATTTATTTATTTTGTAAATAATTTTATAAGAAAGCAAAAAAGTTGATCAAGTGAAACTGTCATAAATAATCTTAGCTATAATCCTGTATTTTTTTAAGTTGTTTCTTTTACGCGTTCATACAGTTATATTGAAAAAAAATGTAGTTTACACATTTTTTTGAGTAATTTATTATTTTATTTGTATTCTACTCAAGCGAAGAGATATGAAAACCTTCAATTTATCTAAAGCATATTTTTTGGTATTCATATTGTACACCAATTCGTTATAAAGATTAATCAAAATAGTGATTTAGCATTAAGCTTCGCCTTATTAAATAAACATACCTGAGAGTACCATTCTTGTATTGCATGTAATATATTTTATCCCACTTTTCTATTGGATTAACATTACTCGAAGACTTACACCTCAATCTGTCTTTTACAGAGTGACGAATCACATTTAGGAAGAAAAATTGTAATCAAATCGTTGTACTGTTGTACCGTCTGATATAAAATTTGCTTCTCCTTTTCTTAACACGTTCATTAAAGAAAAAACTCGCATATTATTAAAATATATAAAGGATTAAATAATAGCATCTCCAAGTATTATTATAATTATTTGATACTGCACCAATTATTATTAACAATGGTTTGGCTGATTGTATATTTGAATTAATTCGATTAATATTATGCAAATTAAGGAAACATTATACTTTATTTATAATTATATTCCATCCGGGGTTTCAAATTTTAAACATATTATATCGAAATGAAAAATCTGATATTAATTGTATTTCGAAATACTTCATATGGAAAAATATTGTGAGGAGAGATACAAACAAACGGGAATGATATTTTATTTTCGAACAAGCGCTGGGAATTGAGAATCTAGCATTTGATATGGAATTAATTACATAGCTGCACATAATAGAATAACCGGCTAAGAAAAATAAACCAAAACATCAAATTAATTTTAATCTATTTATACGAATGCGACACAATCTCAGTCAGTCCGTACTAGAAATGCAGTTAAAATTAGCTCCAATCCACTGAAACTATGTAATAAAAATATTATGGGATGTAAAACATGTAAATTAATTTATTCGCATTTTAATGTGTTTACGTAGTGGAATTCGATTGCAACAACCAAATACAAATTGATAGAAATGATGGTTTGCTAAGTTTAAAAGATACGCCAATATTAAGATAACCAAAGGAAAGAAAAACTGGTCCAGGCCTAAATAAATACGTGGAATGATGTTATAGAAAAACTAATCTTATAAAAAGGGTTTTCAAATCCATAAATAATACGAAAAAATAAACACAAAACTTCCTATCAAAATTGTTAGGTTATGTACGCCGGCGTGTGGATACAGTAAGAAAAAGAATAAACAACCCGTATTGCTTAAACGAAACATCAAATCATATTTAAATATTTACAGAATCGTTAAGACCTTATTGGAATCACGCACACCATCGTACTATTGTACTTACATATATATCCGACAGATGTAATTCAATTTCATCCAATTTGCTCCAGCCGTCACTGTTAAAGTACACGCCACTCTTTTTGAACACAGGCCATCAGTTATGTAATCCTATGTACATAAACTTTATCCCAACCCCCCTAACGAAACTAGAGCGATAAAAGCAATTAGTTTAAAAGGGAAAAAGCTTTATCGATACACTGAAAAGAACACCCCTCACGCATCACTTAATAATAAGTAACAATACTGGTTTAATTTGTATTTTTAATATCGCATACAGGATGCTCGTGTACAGACGTTATTGCGGTGTAAAATAATCGAACGTAACTATAAAATAGAGATGTGCCGATTATGACTTTCGCCGACTAGCCGACTAGCTGATTAGTCGGTTGTAATAAGACCGACTAGTCGGCCGACTAGTCGGCTAAGCCGATTACGGTTTGAAGCAGAAGCTTTAGTCTTCTTACATCATAATTTACCCTTAATTAAAAAATATAAGTAAGTTATAAAAAATATAAGGAGATTATGATATTTTTGGTTGTCACAATTGTGACTTTGATTTGATTAGATTATGTAGGTATGGTTATAAGAAATATGTTTTTTTCATTTTTTTTTTTGTTTTTATCAAACAGTTCATGTTTAGAATTTTTGGATATATATATATATATATATATATATATATATATATATTGTCCTCTTCCCGTATTATGTTGATCCAGTAAGAAGTTGTTAGACTAAGTTGATCCACCTTTAACACCATATAAATTGGCTATTATGGAATACATCTGAATGAATTGACAACAGTGGTACAATAATTATCAATGTTGCCAGTTTGCCAGAAAAACCATTTGATATACTGTTAATAAAATTTTCAAAATTTGTATGGAAATCGGATGCATAATTTATGTTGATCTACCCAAATTGGCAAACTTATGTTGATCTCATATATATTGATCTATTCCTGTAGTATGTTGATCCAGGTAAGAAGTTATTAGACAAAGTTGATCTGTGTCCCTATATATAGTTTTACTAAATGAACCAATCAAGGGGCAATCGGTGGACTGTTCATCACAAGGTTTTATGTGATTCCGTAATCTTTTGTGATATTGAACTCAAAGTATTAGTCTCTAGAGTCGAATATCGCATGAAATGACTGTGAGATGGTACCGTTTCAAATCAAAATGACGTGTGTTGCTTGAATTGTTTATAAGAAATGTATGCGTATTTAGATTTAAACGAAAATTTTGCAAAAACAAATGCATAAAAAAATCATAACTTAGCAGGGGTACACGGGTTCATAGGGAGAGGTTTGTCTAGGTCCTGGCGGCGGAAGCGTTTGCCCATCTACTGCGTGGCGGGCCGGATCGAAAGAAACTGGTTGAGGGATACCTTTCGACCATAAAAATCCAAAATGGTGGCAAAAGGAATAATGTTATGTAGGAAATTTTGAACCTCTATCTTTTACCATCTCTCCTGATTACGCTTCGTGACTTAGTAGGGGAGGCCGGGTTCTTGGTTATAATGGGTAATTAATGGATGATTGGACGCGGTTGGAGCTAACTAAAAACTGCCCCAAGAAGCGAAGCTAGCAGTCCACAATGGAGTGCTGGTACCTACCCTAATATATGGAAATGAGGCATGGAATTTTTATTTTATTTTAAATACATAAACGGCTATACTGCCTTTTATAAATAATTATATAATAGAGTACAAAGTAAGAAAAATAATATTATTACATTATAGTAGTTTTAAACTTAAAAATAACATTCAATTATTTTACAACAAAAATAAAAAATAGAACAATGAGAAATATTATTATTTCATTTCAACATGTCCATATTGCGTATATAAAATTACATTATGGAAAAATAATTTTTGAGTGCATGTTTATATTGCGCTAATTTTAAGAAATAAATGTCGCCGATGTTGGCATGTTCATTTCCCAAAATGTGTAATCGACTGATTGGTGAGTAATAATGTGATAATGTATGTGTGTTATTATAGTAGAGTCAGTCTATTGTTAGCGCGACCAGGGCAATGAAATCGTATTAGTTCTATTAAATCAGGGGTATCCAGGACCGAGTGAATTATTTTATATAATATTAATAGATCACAAATTTTTCTGCGATCTGATAAATTTACGAGATTAGTACAGTTCAATAACAAATTATAGTCCACGGATTCTCTTGGAATACCTAATTTAAAATTAATATACCTAAGGTATCTATGCTGGACTTTTTCAATAGCTTGAATATGGATATTGTAATGTGGAGCCCAAATCGTAGAGTTATATTCCAAAATGCTTCTCACTAGCGTTATGTATAAAATGCGAATAGTATCAATGTTACAAAATTGTTTGGTTATTCTAATAATAAATCCTAAAATCTTCATTGATCTATTAATTAGTTATATGGCTAATAAATGTAAGTTTTGAGTTGAAAATAATACCTAGATCATTTATTGTTTCTACTGAGTTTAATATAATTTTGTCAAGATTGTATTCATAAATTGTCGGTTTCTTTATTTTATAAAATCTTATTATTTGACATTTACTAATGTTAAGTGCCAGTTTATTGCATATACCGCACATATGCCTAAGGGATCTCATTTCTACAGAATTCAGTCTACTTTCAGCCTTCTTCTGCCAGTTCCATGCCTCACTTCCATATATTAGGGTAGGTACCAGCACTCCATTGTGGAGTTTCGCTTCTTTGGACAGTTTTTTGTTATCTCCAGCCGCGTTCAATCATCCATTGATTACCCATTTTAAATAATTACCCATTATAATCAAGAACCCGGCCACCCCTACTAAGTCACGAAGCGTAATCAGGAGAGGTGGTAAGAAGTTCAAAATATACCATATAACATTATTCCTTTTGCCGCCAATTTAAATTTTTATGGCCAAAAGGTATCCCTCAACCAGTCTCTTTCGATCCGGCCCGCCACGTAGTAGCTGAGCAAACGCAACAGTGTACCCCTGCTAAGTTATGATTTTTTTATGGATTTGATTTTTGCGAATGTTTCGAATAGCTCTAAAGATGATTCTTTTAAAATCATCTCATATTTAATATTATTAAACAATATGACCGGAAATCGGCTGAAGTAAAAAAACAACTACAAGGTGGTTACAAATACTATTATATTAAATCAATTTTGTCATTTAATTCCCAAACAATGTGTATTTATATTCATTTAAATTAAAATAGCAACTTCACATTAGAAAAGAGAGGACAACGAACAAATAAGTACATTGACTAAGTTTTACGGACGGACATGCACTTGAGCTTATAAAACTTGGGAGCTGTACTCACAGAAACTGGAGTTTAGTTGTAATACGGGGTCAATTGTACCGGTATAATCATCCCCCAAAAACATTAAAATAGAAACCATATAAACTACTAAATGCGGTTTAAAGCTAACGAATCCACCTAGATTTAATCAATAATCCCATATTTTTAGATTCCATAAGTACCCACTCTATTGTGTACCTAGAGGTAAAACTAAGATATTGCCTAATATTGGCAAAATATGGCAGAAATGGCTCCAGTGGATAAGTAATAAAACGTATTTTATAAGAACTTTTTAAAAAAAATTGTCTAAAGAAACAGATAAATTTTTAAAACAATTATGAATAAAGTACATTCTGGAATCGTTCATAAGTCGTTTTGAAATATTTCGTCGTGTTTAGTAATCAATAGTATCGCGGTGGCAAGACGCAGAATTCCATAGCCGTTGATTATCAAAGACAAAACAAATAAAATTATAATTATTATATGGGTTAAATGTATTATAATCAGGGTGTTGTCACATCCCGGCAACTTGTAATAATATTACTCTAAACTGCCGGGTTTAGCAGGTGCATTGTCTTAACAACGAAGTTTTGGTCTGATCACATTTTCAATACAGTATTATATTTTAACGAAAATAGTTTTCATACAGAGAATATATAAATAAACCTTTTTTGTGTATAAAAACATATCTGCTTTTAAGTTAAGATGTAGTGTGATATGATTTGTATTTTTTTTATGAAACACTTATATGAAGCATGAAGGAATTATCAAAATTTAAATAAAATATATTGAAGTGTTTTATCTTATCTTTTAGTTGGTATTACTATAAACTGCACGTGTTAGTTTTACTTCTGCCATTTGTGTGCTAAAAATACTTTATTCAACTTCTCGAAGCTAGCAGCTGTGGCTTTTTGTAGGAAATATGATATCTGATTATAATATTTCTGTTTTCATTTTTTACAAATAAAAACTTGTGTGAATACCGCACCAGAGTCATACAGTCCTAACTGCTCCCGTCTGGAGCCAGTGAGACTATGGCATCCTCAAAGGAGACCTCGAAGGAGATGACGAGGAGGAAGGTGGGAGAGTACCTAACTATTCAGATATGGTCACCAAACACTAATTGTAAAATAGTGCAAATTAATTTTAATAAAATTTATTTGAACCCGCGACCTTCGGATCGCTAGTCGAGAGCCACCTCAAGTAGTTTGATATGTTTGGTGACTTAGCAGGAGTGCCCGGGTTTATAGGGTGAGGTTTGTTCGGTTCTTGGCGGCAGATGCGCTTGCCTACCAAATGCGTGGTGGGCCGGATCGATTAATCCTCTTTCAACGCATCGCCTTGCAACGCAGTAGAAGAGTTGGATTCTTATGTTTATCACTCGAACACACTGACAGATTACTACCCACCCGTCATACCTATTTCCTTCCCAGAAGTCACTGTCCTTCCTTTCTTTCAAAATACCCCCAACACAGCATTCACAAAGATGACATTGGCCTTGAGAGTTACGATTTTCCTAAGGGCCTCCTGTGTGGAGACGATGTAAAAAAATACAAAAAATAAACAACCATCTCGCTAAATCGTTGGCGGTGACTAATGGTAGGGGTATTGGTTATCTAATAAATGGTTCCCGGGGCGGCGGTACACATAATTGTAATAATTCTCGAGGGCTCTGATGTACAGACACTATGGCTCCTGTTGATTGACGAACATATACTAAAACATCGTTGGTTGGAATCGGTGCTTGAAATGACTTTAGCCATGTTTAATAAAAAACAAATTGGAATAAATTTATAGCAATTTTAATTTAAAATTTGAAAAATTAAATTCTCACCGATCTAATCGCCGCAATTTTAATAGGCACATATTATGGATATTACGCTTTGTTTCAACTTAATCATTACAAGAAACTTACGTCGGGAGAGATGGTAAAAGATAAATTAAAATAAAATTTGATTCAATCAATGTTCAAAATTTCTCTTTTAAAATGACCTAGACAAACCTCACCCCATGAACCCGGGCACCCCTGCTAAGTCACGAAACGTAGTAAATGATGCACTAAAGTAACATTTTTGTTTAATCAGGTTCAAAAGATTTTTTTAGTATGGATTTTACGTTTGCGAAAGTTCCATTTCAATATAAATACGCGTGAGGCAGTCTATCCTCTTTAAGTACAAAGTCATTTTCATAGAATATGGATGTTCTAACAGAATCTAAAAAGTACCACAACGCGCGCGAAATACAAGTTACAACGCATGCAAGCCGTCAAGTTTGTCTGAAATATATGGATCAACAAAATAAATCGTGTAAAATGTATATACAACCGAAAAATGGGCGTGGTTTACAGCTAAATCTCGATGACACAAGTTGATCTGTAGGGATTTACATATGTATGCCAGCTTGGGTAATGGATCAACATATCCGGGGTGGATCAACAAATGCAAACGGATCAACATATACCTGGCGTACCGTCGCTCGAGATCAACATAGTACGAGAGGGGATAAATATATATATATATATATATATATATATATATATATATCCCGCTACATTTGTTGCGTCCGACCCCTAAAAACTCCATAGCATTGCAGCGTCCACCGACTTACAGCGTCCGATATACGGACGCTGCAATGTTTTGACCTCAAAATTGGCCAGAACGATGCTTACCCCATGTAGAATCGTATGGCAAAAATTTTTATGGAAGCAAAAAATGTCTCAGAATGTCTGGAAACGAATATTGAACGTTTGACATTTTGCCGACAGGTTCGCTACACGATGTATATATCGAGCAGTGTATGTTTTTATTCATTTCTACGATCTTGCCGCGTCCACGAAGTAATATAATTTTCGATACATAACGACGATCATGCTGCGTCTACGCATTACATCGGTAGTATTGCGTCCTCAAGACCGATTACGAGTAGATATTATTTTATATACATAACGACGGTCGAGCTGCGTCCACGCATTACGTCGATAGTACTGCGTCCCCGTAGCCGCTCATGAGAATATACTATTTTTAACTCATAATGACAATCATGATGCTTCCATGCATCACGTCGATAGTATTGCGTCCCAGTGAACGATCACGAGTAGATATTATTTTGAATATACAACGACGGTCATGCTGCATCCACGCATTACTTTGATAGTATTGCGTCCCCCTGGCCGATCACGTTGAAATATTATGATGAATACATAACGACGGTCTTGCTGCGTCTACGCATTACGTCGATAGTACTGCGTCCTCGTGGCCATTTGGAGTACATTGTTAAATATTATTTGAGCGTTTGGTTGAGTAAATCATCAGATTTGGCAACATTTGGTTAATTTACAACGATGCCGCTTGATACTCAGAACTAAGAATCGTCTTGCGTGGTTTTTAATGCATAACGACGATTTTGCTGCGTCCACGCATTACTTCGATAGTACTGCGTCCCCATGGCCATTCACGAGTACATTTTTATAAATTATTTGAGCGTTTGGTTGAGTAAATCATCAGATTTGGCAACGTTGGGTTAATTTACAACGATGCCGCTTGACACTAAGAACTAAGAAGCATCCTGCGTAGTTTTTAATGCATAACGACGATCGTGATGCGTTTACGCATTACGTTGGTAGTATTGCGTCCGTTGTTGTTTTTTTAAAAAGAAAAATCGTTTTTTTGGGAGCGAAACCCGGTCGGCACAAAGTATAAAAAATAAAAGTGGTGTTTACAAAGTTATTGTTTTATTTTAAATTAAATATTGTTGTCAATTAAACAAACAATTTATAAGTTCCCGAATATTATCTGAATATAAAATAAATCTTATAGAATAAAATAAAAACCTCAAGATATGAATTGAAATCTAGCAAGAATATCGTAACACAAATTGTGAGGATTATTATTAATATATTCAAAGAATTATAACTATATATTTTATCACACCTTCATAAATGCAATGAAAACTTTAACTTAAATGAAATCAACAAAAAATCAAAATATAGAAGAATACGTATGTGAAACATACAGCGAATGCACTAAAATCTAGAACAATATAATAAATCTACTAACAATCTTGCACTTAAACATATGGAGTATAATTTGAAACATGGACGAACTTCTGGTATACCTATGTATTTAACATTATGTTCACAACCAGATTTTTTAATACTATCCGAGGCACACTCGCATGCAATACGTAAAAATATACCAAGTATTCCAAACTACAAATTTAGAAAGAGTAAAGGAAATGCGAGATCTTGGCATAATAATGGATGAGAAACTAGACTTTACGGCCCACATTCAACAAACTGTGAATAAGGGTATGAAAACATTAGGTTTTATAAAGAACAATTAAAAACTTTAAATCTTTACAAATCATAAAACTATTGTACATATCCCTTGTTAGAAGCCTGATAGAACATAACTCCATAGTTTGGTCACCCTTCTACAATGTACATATTCATAATGTTGAAAGAATTCAAAGAAAATTTCTACGCTTCGTCAATTTTAAACTTAACATCCCTTTAGAACACATAAATTACCAGTCATTATTGAATCATTTAAATATTCCGACATTAGAAAACAGAAGAAAAATAAACGACCCAACCTTTTTATTAAAATTATTGAACTCTAAATTCGATTGTTGTGAACTCCTGCATTTAATAAATCTACACATACCTACACGAACAACTAGGCAAATATCAACATTTTACATACATACATCTCATTCCAACTATAGTTTTCACTCTCCAATACAACGTTTACACAGTCTTGGTAACAAATACTTAAATAATATAAATGTATTTGACAATAATTTGAACTTGGCCAACTTTAAACGGAGTATGTGCGAACTATTTTTACATACTTTGTAAACTATTGTTATCAACTAATTTTATACCTTCTTATTAACATTATCGTTGATTTGGAGGATTTTGGCAAATTTTATATTTTTTGTCGCACTTATTTGCACTCTATCATACCTAATTTTTTAAACTCTTATATTTTATGTAACCTATATTTTGCTAAATCTGACATTTTTATATGTAATCTATATGTATTTTTTTTTATATAAAATGTATAACTAAAAAAATAAAGATGTACATTATTATATGTAAAAGCCCTATGGGCGTTTAAATGAAATAAAATAAAATAAAATAAATACAAACAATATGTCACAAATTATCACAAAAATAAAAGTAGTGGAATTGTAGTCTATGCTAAAGAAAAATTTACTGATATCAATGTTAACAAAATACCAATATGTAACGCAAACTGTTTGTCAATTAATGAATCTAAATAATTAGCCAATTAATATAATCGCATGTATCGAATACATAGCTCGTTATACCCTTATAATCCAGTAGGTACCCAAGCGATTCCTTCAGAAACTTTATCAGGGTGCTTAGGCTGTGAACATCTTGGAATAATTATCGATAATAACATCAAATGGAAAAGTCAAATAAACTCCACAGTAGACAGAATGAGAAAACTCATCTTTATGTTTTTTAGACTTAGAAATACTGTATCATTAAAAATACTTAAAGGTATTTATTTTGCACTTGCACATTCTACACTACTACAATATGAAATCTGTGGTTTGCGGGGGGGGGGGGTGCGTATAAATCATACCTACGTCCACTTGTGACAATTCAAAAAATATTAATAAAAATCATATTTAAAAAAGCGATATAACTATAAATGTTTTCCAAGGTTTCCCGGTTCCCCTTCTCACAAAAATTTATGACAAAAATACTCGTACATTAAGAAGTTCAATTACATAAAGATTTATTTGATAAAAATAATATTCCATAATTAATTTTAAGCTAAATAATTATTTATATTGGAGGACTAACCGTACCACTAGTTCGAACTACAACAGCAAAACATCATTATTTATTTGACGGTATAAAATTATTCAATAAATTACTCCTGGATATATCTGAGGAAAATTATGACAGTTACAAAAAAAACAATTTAAAATTCTCTAATACCACCTAATAAATTTTCTTATTGTTTTAAATTATTTATTTATTTATTTTATTTCAGGGAAATCAACAGTTTACAATGTGGTTCATTTATACACGTGTAATTTACCTAACTGAGAAACCAATTGCAGATTTCCGCAATATTCTATTCTATTATGTATGTAAAAATTTAAAAACTATACTTACAAGAACTAAAAAATATTAAATTTATCGAAGAAAGCAAACACTTAGTGGCTTGACATTATACAAAATGAAACAAATACTTTGTTTTAAACCACTTTATTTTTATTTATATTTCGTCGACCGGTTTGGATTGAACCCAAATATTGTATAAAATAAATATAAAGTGGTTTAAAACAAAGTATTGTTTCATTTTGTAAAAAATATAACGTTATTCAAGAGGGAGATTATTATAACATGAGATTATTTTAACTGGAGATTATTATAACAGGAGATTATTAAAAGAGAAGATTATTATAACGTAATACTACATAATATATGTCATTACATAATATAATAACATTTTATGCAGTTTGGTACACGTTTAATACATTTTTAATATAGTTTTTATATTTATTTTGGTTACATTGAAGATAGAATCAGAGAGAATGTTATTATACATATGTTGAACATATTCTTCTAAGACAAGCATTTTTATTTTACTAGATTACATGAGCGTGTGTGCCGTGTAGGTACTTTCAAATCAATTCTGCTTAATAAACTCCACATATTATGTTTCTGCTTATCATTCCTTGGTATTATTTATAACTAACCTGTTTTTATTACTTTTATTGTATTTTCTTGTAAGGCTTTCAATAGTTTTTGTAATAATATTTGCAATATAAATATGTAAAAATATATTGTTGTCCTCTCCTAAGCACAAGCATCTTACTTATCAGAAAAGTGATTTAAATATTATTTAATATTATGTTGTAAATATTGTAACACTAAAGATGTTAAGAAATATAAATTAAAAATATTTTTATTTTTAACTTAATGATAGTAATAAGTTTAATTAATTAAAATATTACAATTTGAGGTTGAACTAATTAAGTTAAATATAAAAACACATATTATTATATTGAATACGTAACGACAGAAGTTCTGCGTCGATGGTATTGTATCCTCGTGACGAATCACGAGTAGATATTATTGTGTATACATAACGACGGCCGTGCTGCGTCCACGCATTTCGTCGATAGTATTGCGTCCCCATGGCCGTTGGCGAATTTGTACATTTTTATGTATTGTTTGAGTCCTTGGTGAAGCAAAACCCCAGATTTGGCAACATTCAGTTCATTTACAACGTTGCCACTTAGCACTCAGAACTAAAAAGCGCCTTGCGCGGGTGGACATTTTTGTAAGATGGTTTACAGTGGACGGTAAATTGATATCCCGACCTAAAAATGTCCGACCGCCTTCTGCAATGGAGCGAACTGGCGCGTTATGAAATGATACATTTTTACTAAGGATATCGTTGTAAAAAAAATTGTCGCACGCCTGCGCCCAGTAGGTACGTTTGTATACAAGGTGCAACAAGATATTCATTAAAACTTCTCACTATCAATAGACAGTTTGTTGTCAGGTCTGGTGTGTTTCTGGATGTCAAAAAAATAAAACATAAATATATATACATATATTTTTTATATACCACACAAGAGTCTCAACCGCTCCCGTCTGGAACAGCGAGACTGTGGCATCCCCAATCTGAGTACTAGGGTGAAGGTATTGGGGAGGGGAAGAAGATGAGGAAGAGAAATGTAGAAAAGTACCTGGCTATTTATATCTGGTCACCAAACACGGCAAAAGCTTGGAAATAACGTTTCCATTCGGAATGGTGGTCACACACCAGGGCGATACTGAGAGTATATTTCACTCTGGAACGTGCTGCAAACACACTTTATATTATGTTTAATGTATTAATTGTGAAATAACACAAACAAATAAAAATTTATTTGCGCACGCCGGGTTTGACCGTCAGATTACGGGCTTCGGATTGCGAGTCTAGAGTCTTATCTCTCAACCACAGATGCTGTAATTAATTAATTAATTCACTATGAACGTGAAAACTTCACTAGAAAAGTAAGAAATATTTTGTGTTGTTTATTTATTTGTTAATTTATTTATTACACCTAATAGACGTTTACATTCTAGTTTAATAGTTGAGTATCGCAGTTATTATAAATTCTTCAAAATTAAAACAATAGAGAAAACAAAATAGAATGAAAAAAAAATGTTACAACGAAAGCGTATAATAAAATACGATACATTGGTAAAAATGATAAGAAGTCTCACATAAGTAGATATTCAAAATAAAGAAAAGATTGCAAAAATTATAGATGTCTATTTGTCTCGATATATAAAAGAATTAAAATAAACAATATTTATATTGATTATTTTTAAGGTGAAATATATCTCCCATATCGGAATAAGTCATGTAATCCTAAGGGGTTTAATAATATAAGGGGCATAACAACGGCCTAAATTTACCTTTTGAAACTCTCAAAACAAATCCAAGAGTCTTAAGGGCCGTATATACGGAAGACGTAAAAATTAAATCGACCTTCAAAACGCCATGTAACAAACAAATAATATACACTCGGACGCAAGAATATATTATTCAGTATGGACGTGAAACCTTTATTAGAATAGTCAGCAATATACGCCAGACGTAACAATTAAATTAGAGTGAACGGACGTGAAACCTATATTAAAAGGAACCTTCAATATACAAAAAATATACACCCGGACGTGAGTATGTACGTGACGCTAGAAATGTATGAGAGTGTAATAAACATCAAAACCTGCATTATTATGAATATTAAAAAAATATGATATTAGCGATTATCGTGAGTAAAACATAGTGCAATATTCACAAAAACAATCTAAAAAAAAGAACTAGAAGTGCTGGACGCCCAAAGACGGATTTACGCACGGACGCAATAAATGTTGTGGGACCTATATATATATATAATATAATATACGTATATTACTGTGCATCTTGTACATACAATCTTGCTTTAATACATATAACTGAGTTTGTTAATTTAAAAAATCTACTTTTTTATTTTAATAATAAGAAATACTTATAAATGTTCATTGAAGATAAGAAGATATTATGTTGTTTTTTTATGTTAATTAGGATAGGTACTAATTTTGTTCAATAAATTTCATAATTATGTTTTCTTTACAGGCAAGTAATTTTAAAAGCTGATTACCAAAGGAAAGATTGCTTTAGATTTTTTAATGTATAAGACTGATTATAAAATAAAAAAAATAATATATAGTCAAGGTTTTTATTTCATGTAGTTCCCCACATTCATATTATTGAGAAATACATACAACGTAAGAAGCCGGATAGTCGGCGCTCTTTGCCGATTAGTCGCCGACTAATCGACGACTACAATAGTGGCCGGATAGTCGGCTTTACCGACTAGTCGCCGACTAGTCGGAACATCTCTACTATAAAAGCATCGAACGCAACTGTAAAATTATTGAACGTAACTGTAAAAGCGTCGAAAGTAACTGTAACAGCATCAAAAGTAAATGTAAAAGCATCGAAGGTAACTGTAAAAGCATCGAAAGTAACTGTAAAAGCATCGAATTAAACAACAAATTCGCTTTTCACCAATTTATTAATTGATTTTGTAATTTAAATTAAGTTATTATTTCATTTCGCCATCAGTGGAGTAAAAAATATTACATGCCTTTTATCTCGAATTAAAATTTACATACTTAACTAAAATATTCTTTTGCTATCGTTTTATCAATTGATTGTGTTTTTTAGTAAATGTTTCCTACAAGCACCTAATAGGACGTAGTGTTTTAATTACATACATATTATCATATACCTAATTTAAAGATTTTGACGTATGTTTTGAAAAATTGTGACAGTTCGAATTAAAATAGAAAATCGTCAAAAAATCGCCACTACTGTCTGAAGTGCTCATTTGTTTTTCCAACCTTTTTTTTAGTGTATAAAATCGCAAAAAATGCTACTTCATCCTTCTTTATTATATAGAATAATTATCCAATACGAACTCAGCTAGGATTAATTATGTAGAGCAAACTATTTATGTGCAAGAGGGAAATAATAAACGTAGCAACAATTCCATAAGTTAAGCCGGAAATTATCCCCTAAGCAAGCAGGGCGAAGGGATGGCGGAAAAAAATAAGTGGATCAAATAAAGCCCTCATAAAAGTGCCTAACTTCTGATTTAGCCTATAGCCCTTTACAGGAAGGCCGGGGGAGATTCGAGGTAACAATGGAGAATAAAACGGAGAATTAAATGTTTCTTTTCTATTAAAGGAAGCTGGTAAAAATGTTAATTGATTGTGTTAAGTTGGAGCTTCTTGCGGATGTTAGGAAAGGGTGCTTATCAAGGATTAATTAAGATTATGAAAACGTGATAATTTTTGTTTTAAAATAACTTTTTTTAAGTGGGACAGTTGGTAGGGCGCTTGAATCTGAATTATGAAGACATGGATTAAAACCCGACAAAGCGCATAAATACTAAAGTTTTCAAATGTTCCGAAAGTAAATGCTATCTAAATACTAACAAACCATTACGACAGACAAATAAATAAAGAGAAACAATCTTCTTCATTCGGATTCACACATCTTCTCATACATGATATTCTATTATGTTTACAAATCTTGATATGACCTGACTTAAGCATCTGATTCACTGAATTCTATGAAGATGCAGTATGCAGTAAATTCTGGTGTTTTTTTCTCCTTTCAAGTATTTCCTCTTGGTGAACAACATAATAACCTAATATAATATGAATATCTAACTAAACCTACGTCCGTTCTAAGTTATTCTGTTGCGGGAAGGAACTCGTACTAAGCTGCTCACCTGGAGATAGACTGGTATCGGCTGTACGTAACCATTCGGGTATGGTCGACTTGTTGTCTCTGTCATGTGGCGTTACTACTGGTACCCATGGAGATATCTTAAAACTACATAAACAAAATATCAATAACTTAAATCTACACACTCCAACGATTGTTTGTTAAAAAAACAGGTCGAGGGAACTGTACAATCTATAGCATACCATTGCAGTACTTGCTACGACATGACTTTTGTGTTTTTAGATTCAACTAAAAACACGGTTATATATACTAGCCTTGGATTTTTCAAGGTGACTAAACTAGACTTTTGAGACATTCGAGAAGGTTGTATATCTAACATGTTCGGTGACAAGTTCATTGACTGATAAATTTTACTATTTGAACTTCAAAAGTTATTTAAGGTAAAACCGTCAAACTCGCGGTGTAAACCAAAGAGTGATTGGTTTCATTCCGCTGCAGTGCTATTGTGAGGTGTAACATAAAAAATACATATAAAAATTGTGATATCAAACAAGCCCCCGACAAACAAAACAAAACATATTTCGTCAAACACATTCGGTGCGAGCTACAAAAGTAAATATTACCGCCACCAACGATTCATTCGGTGGCCGATACAAATTACGGTTTTGTCAGATGGATTTATATTTTTTATAATGCACAATGTTCTGTGGAGATGCGTCAATCACACTAACAAGGTATTCTCAAATATTGAAAAATCGCAGCCATTATTTTTTCAACGCGAAATAATTATAAAATTCAATTTTCAAATGGGCGGCAGGTCTTTTTACAAATTATAAATTCAAAATAGATAGGTACGCATTGTTTTTTAAATTAAATTTGAATAAGAACGCATTTGATATTTATTAATGTTACTGTTCACAGCATTAAATATTTTCTTAAATATCAATCAGTCGGCTTCCGTGGTTGCGGGTCTAAAGTTCGGCGTGCGCAAGTAAATGTTATTTGATTAATTGTTTTATTTCACAAATTAGTTGCTTAAAATTATATGTAGTGTATTTGCGGTAAGTTCCACACTGGAAGATACTCTCAGTATCGCCCGGGTGTGAGTCCACCATTCAGAATTGAAACGTTGCTTGAAATGGCTTTGACCGTGTGTGGTGACCAGATCTGAATAGCCAGGTACTTCCCCACCTTCCACCTCCTCATCTCCTTCTCCTCCCCGCCACCTTCAGTCTCACAACATACTCCAATTGGGCTCCAGACGGTTGGGAGCAGTTGGGATTCTTGTGTTGATTCACATAAAAAAATTTAAAAAGCAATTCTGAGTGTTGAAGCAAAAAAAAACTATCGCCCGATGAGCTCGGACGTCGTGAAATTTACAGAAAACTTTTTTTACGGAATTTTCTAGATCAATGCAACAATTTTTATATTGCAACATCATATCAATTATGAAAAGTTTTATAGGCATAAATTTGTCTTAATCATTACACTAAAAAATATATATACTATGTAATAAACGTTTTCTGAACGTTGTGAGGCTGAAGTAGTTGGGGAAGAGGAAGGTGGGTTGTAGGTTGAAGGAAGTTAGATGGGGAAGGAGAAGAGAGAAAAAGAGGAAGGTAAGGGAGTAACGGGCTATTCAGATATGGTTACTAAACACGTCTAAAGCCATTTAAAGCAAGTTTTCAATTCAGAATGGTGGCCTTTCAGAAGGGCGATACTTAGAGTACATTCAACTCTAGAACACGCGGCAAAGATAATACTTGCATTATTTTTAATTAATTAAATTACATATTTTATTAATTAATAAGTGTTTTATACAAACAAATACCATATACCAATACCCAATGTTTTTTGAGCGTGCGAATGCAAGCGAGGTCACGACGAAACGTAAACCAGAGATTAGCTTTCAAGTCCCGTCAGACTCGGGAACAAGAGCAGCTATGTGCTTTCTCTGAGAAAATACTCTGAAAGAAAACTACAGCTTCTGGAATCTCAGTCACCCGAGAAACAGAAGACAGATGGTGTATTTTTCGAAGGAACACAGAAGTAACGTAAATCCATTTTCTTGCTTAGCATTTGGCTAGAAATACAGCTGACTGAGAAATAAATACCAGTCAAATAAGCACACTTGAAGTAAAATGACACTAAACTGACTAATATAAATGCCGTGTTAAAATAATTATTATTCAAAAATGATAAATATTAAGTAACTACCGAAATAAGCACTACGCTGTTTCTAAAGGGGTAGGCAGAGAGGAGAGACCGCCAAACAACTAGGTAATGGCACACACTCCTTGTATCATTCAGATTCATACATCGTCTCATACAGACTCTTTACATGGCCCGACTCAGGTATTTGATTCACTTGATCGTGCCAATCATGTAGGTAACTGAATTTAATTGATAATTTTTTAACAGAATTACGAATAATACGAAATAATAAATTAGAAATGCTTATTCGATATTTAAAACGTAACAAAATATTATTTCTGAAAACTTTACATTATTGTATTTTTTTAAATTTTATGCAATAGTAAATCTTATGCAAATATTTTTTATTACCAATCCTAGCCGTATACCAGAGCAAATGAATAAATGAATTCAGATTTACGGGAATTTCGTCACTAGGATGTAAAAATAAGTAATTAAAATAATGACTGAAAAAGAAATATGAATATATGGTATTTCAACAGGAATTCAACAGCATTTTCAAAACACACGAAGAAAGTTACAATTCCGCGAAATAGTTAGTAAGAGTGGAAATAATTGAAAAGAAAAATCCCGTACGGTAATGGCGTATGGCGTTTTCCTTCGGTTATCCAATTATTTCAAGCCCCTTGAAGCTTTTCATCCGGCGTTCATTTTCACGTTGCCAATAACAACGGAAGGAAGAGAGCAGATATTGCGTTTTTTTTTGCTAAATCACAAAGGAGTATTAAAACGAAATTCGTTACGCGAAACACGACTTCTCAAAGGATTATTGCTAAACACGCACACTAGTAGCTAATGGCAGTAATGAAACATGGAAATAATATGATAGTGAATAATATGTTTTTAGGTATTCATAAAAGGCAGAGCAAAATAATAAGACATCAAAATAAAAGGTTTAACAATGATAAATACAATAAAAAATCAGTGTTTCCTCACTCCTATAGCATGGGTCTCTTCAAGAACTAGAAACACTCCGTCCTCACCTCAAAAAAACCCTCCACACAGCATACCCAGGTTTCCCAGATGGTGTAGAGGGCCAACTTCTCCCAACCGTCTGGAGCCAGTGAGACTATGGCATCCCCAATTTGGGTATGATGTGAGGCTGAAGGTGGTGAAAGGAAAGGAGAACGAAGGAAATGGGGCAGAAGAAGTTAAGGAAGAACTATTTAGTTCTGGTCACCAAACACAGCCAAAGCCATTTCAAGCAGCATTTCAATTCTGAACAGTTGTCTTTAGCGGGGCAAAATTCAGAGTATCTTCCGCTATGGAATAACAAGCCGCAAAAATACTGTGTATTATTTTAAATGAGTAAATCGTGAAATAACACAAGTTAATCAAATATAATTTTCTTTAGTATGCCGGAATTTGAACCCGCGACCTCTGGCTTGCTAGTAGAGAGCCTTAACCATCGACAACGGAGGCCTCTTAATTACAATAGAGGTAGAAAGAGTGTAGAGTAATTTTATGATTACTTCCAGTTTCAAAAACCCCACAATTATAACATAAAATGATTTTTCACAGGACGCTAGTAAAATAATTATTTTATAGGATAAGTAAACCCTTAATAAAATAGTTTCGAAAAAACACGAAAAAATAATAATGATACAGGACAAAAATACAACAAAAAAGTGGGTGTGTCAAGCCTACGCAAGACAGAAGTGAAACTTCTAGTATTCCTCTCTCTCTATTTTCAAATTTAATTTATTCCTCTCTCTCTATTTTCAAATTAACCGTATGAACCACAATCAATTACGTATTTCACTCGTATTACACTCACGACGCAGTATACTAACCAAGCAGCTGATGCTTGGCGTGGCGCAGTTCGCTGGTGTCTGAGAGAGAGGAAAGAAGAGAAGAGAGAGAACGTTCGTGAGCGGCTCCCCCACCTCAACAAGCGCATATGGTGAGAGAGGGACAGTGAACGGTGAGCGGTGGTGGGGGTACCCGCATTTTCGTGTCGATTCTGACTCGGTTTTACTCCGTCCCCGAAAATCCATTACGCGCCTAAAGAAGTTTCACTTCAAAAAACAATTTAACAAAAAACGATTCAACATCAATTACAAAGTTTTAGGGCTGGCAAAACCAATTGATAAAAATAAACAGAAAAATCGTCGTTATCCTCAAGAGTTTGGGTATCTCCGGTCCCAGGGCGCGATGAGATTTAGACAAAATGAAATCGACACAGATTCCCGAAGTGGCGATTGTTTTCTCGTCTCCTCGGGGAGAGTCTGAGCCGTCCAGGCGTGCCCAATGAGAACCATATTGGCTCTGCAACTTGTAAATACTTTAAGCCAACTTTTATACTGAGCGGTGAAGCCGTATACATATAATGGTATCCGGAAAGCAACGGTACAAGCGGGAAACGAGAATCTACACCACGTTTGGAATCGATTCGTGCTACAATTTTTTTATTTAGATGAGCTTTCGATTTCAGGTAAATAAACCGAGTCAGAAGTATGGTGTTTTCAGGTCAAATTTGAAATAAATCGGTAGCTACCGGGTTGCCATCAGCTGTTTATTGTCTTTTAAAATGCAACGAAGCGTAGACCCGGTTGCAAAAACTTTATTCAACCCTTTAGAAGCCGAAAAAAGAAATATATATTTCTAACTTATACGTCGATTGGCTAAGAGTTAAGATATTGAATCTCCAAAAATCATAATATTGAGAAAACTGAAATTGAAAGGTTCCAAAAGTTCCATATTGTAGTATCCGTATCTGATGGTAATATAATATTTTGGCATGGTCTGTCGTTTTACATAAAGTTTTAAGTTTGGCAGAAGGAGGTGATTTTTCACAAAAACGGCGAAATACAAACCATCCAAGTATAATACGGAGATCCGATATTATATTATGTGCTCATAAATACATTGCCAGGAGAATTTACATACATACATTGCCAGGAGGATTTACATAAATACATTACCAGGTGTATTTAAATACACAAATTGCCAGGATAATTTACGTAAATACATTGACAGGACGATTTACAATATATACTATTGAGCGCTCATAAATACATTGCCAGGAAGATTTAGATAAATATTAGTTATATACATTATATAACTTTGGGGCGGTAGTTTTATGGATTGCAATATTTGAACCCAAAAACGATTCGTTACCTGTTGTATACATTTTAGCACTCAATACCGACCAATTATCGTGTCATATTTTTTTCTGTCATGGGTTTTTTCTATATATTAAACATGCTTTATCGTGTTGGTTATCTCTACAATGTTCTGAAAGGTACTTTTGTAAGGTATTTTTAGTTAAATCGGTAGATTTAATATATAAATCATTTGATTATGGTGATTAATATTAATCCATTATTGAGTTTCAAGTTTTCGCTAATGACTTTCACGTTCATTTCAACATTGTATATTAGCCAGAAACATTTTATCTACGGTCGTTTGAAACATTCAGATTAGGCAAAAGTTTTACGAAATCGGACACTGAGTAACTAGCTATTTGGGTTAAATTTCCGATAAGGTAGGTACAAGCATAATTAGTATTATTGAACTAAGTATTAGCTTTCAGAATAAATCTGTAATAATGTTATAATGTTATTGAGGTTTCCTTTAGCACCCTCCCATATTCTGGGAGGGGGGAGGATGAAATGAAAGAAAAGACCTGGGGAACATAGCTGTTCAGGTTTGGTCACTGAAACATTTTCAAGCACCCCTTAAAATCTGTCTTTTCACCATGGTTATACAGAACAACCTACATACTATAGTGTATAAATAGTGGGAAATAAAAATAACGTTTGATCTACATACGACCAAAATTTAAATGGTCATTTTTATGTATCATCCTCCTTTACCTGATCTTTCCAAAACACGAACTAATCTATTTTTTATGAGAATACAGCACACGAGCCAACTGTTCACAGACGTCCGGGGCCAGTGAGACTATGGCATGCCCAGATTGGGTATGTTGTGAAGCTGAAGAAATTGGGGAGAGGGAGAAGTTGAGGGAGGTTGGGGAATACTTGGCTATTCAGAACTAGTCACTAAATACGGTCTAGGCCATTTCAAGCAATGTTCAGATTCTAACTGGTGGTCTTTCATACGTTTTTCTTTACCTACAAGTAATACTGTACGTTGTAGCGTAAAGACTAATTGAAAATGGTTATAATTAAAGTTTAGCAACTTCTTGTTGACAATTTTGATGCCAAATATTCAATGTAAGTAAGCAATGGATGCTAAAAACCTGGAATCATTTAATTAACCAATGGTTTTGTGACCTCATTTTTTCCTTAGAATCTCAATCGTTAATGAATGCGCGCGTGAAATAGATCCAAGTACGCCAAACCAAAATCTATGTGTAATTTCACGGCAGTCAGAAATAATCCGCAATAAAGACCGTTCGAGGCGTTAATTAACCCTTGGAATGCCAAGAAAAGTTTTTTTCCTTTCAAATGTTAAAAATAAAAATACATATATTGAGAAGACATACGAAAATATTCTTGACTTTTATTATATTTACGACGGCCTTCGTGGTAGTGGGGTAAGGCTCTCGACTAGTAAGCCGAAGTCGTTTGAATCCCGGGGTGCGCAAGTAAATTTTATTTGTGTTATTTAAAAATTATTCATTTAAATTAAATAAAGTATACTTGCAGCACGTACCAGAGTGGAAGATACTTTCAGTATCGTCCAGGTGTAAGACCACCATTCAGAATTGAAACATTTAATTATACATCTAAAGCCGCTTGAAATGGCTTTAAACGTGTTTGGTGAATATATCTGAATATCTAGATACTCCTTTACCTTCCTATTCCCACCCTTCCCAACAACCTTCAGCCTCACAACCAGAGATGTACTTTATTTCAAATAAATCCATTTCAAATGGAAATGCAAAATGCAAAATGGGTATTTTCCATTTTGCATTTTAAATGCTTTTCTAAAAACCATTTTGCATTTTGAATTTTAAATGCTTTTCTCAATGCATTTTCCATTTTAAATGCTTTTTTGCAACATTCTTCCTACTATCTCCACTCATCTTTTTTTCATAAGCCCCAAATATCAGTCGGTCCTCAACCTCGCTATGAGAGATAATTTACATTTGTCAAGTTGCTCCCTGGTAGAAGCCCTGGCAATTGAGTGAAACCATTACAAAAAATACTGATTCAAATACTGAACATGGGGCCATGACGCTGTAATATTAAATGTTAGATAGCAGTTTCTATGTTTTTACGTTGGCAACATTTGTCCCGCGCAAATTTTTTGTGGTTCATAATCCGTAGTCGTGGCATTTTTTGATTTACCATCATGTAATATGTTGTTCTACATTGATGTCCATTATTAAATGACAAAACTGTTTAAAAATTCTATAATTATTTTAATTGTTTTTTTAAAGTGACCTGAGAAACCATTTTGCATTTTCAATGCATTTTGAAAATAGGTATTTTGCATTTTGCATTTGAAATGCTTTTCTAAAAACCATTTTGCATTTTGCATTTTCAAATGGAAAAGTTTTGACCTATTTCCATTTTGCATTTCAAATGGTTTTGGGTACCCATTTTGCACATCTCTGCTCACAACATACCAAAATTGGGGATGCCATAGTCTCACTGGCTACAGGCGGTTAGGAGCAGTTGGGACTCTTGTGCGGTATTCACACGAAAAAAAAAGCTAAATAAGCGTTCTTCACAATTTAAATAATTAGCTTTCCTGTTAATAAATTTATTACTACAACTATTAAATATCGGAATTATGACATTTGACAAGGAATTTTGCGAAGCGCTTTTTCACAGATAAAATAAACATATTTACAAGTGACTGAACGAAAAGTTATAAAAATATTAAGATACACTATTTCCTTGCCAAGCGAATCGAATATATTTTTGTACGCTAAAAGAATTTTTTAGGGTTCAAAATACCATAAAATCGAGGCAAGTGCGGTGAGCGATTAGCAAATCCACGGTGAATTTCTTGGCACGGTAAAGGTTAAAAGCGTGGCTAGTGAGCCGGGGTTCCCGTTCTTCATTGAGTTAACTCCGGAGAATTGCATTAATTACTTCGGAAACACTTAAATCGGTTAGTCGGTTGGAGCCATCTGCATTTCTGCACTATACACTTCGTCTTTGAATGATAAACAGTTCTTCCATAAGTGAAATCTAACATTAATCATTAGAGTGTATAAATTATAATGCATCAGGCAAAAAATGATAGTTATTAGAAATCTTGGAAGCATTAGAACAATAAAAAATTATGGAATGGCAAAGTTTGGCAAAAAAACCGTTTAGTAAATATACTAATTAATGAGAGATGTATTATAAACACGGCAAGTAATTAATGCAGCTATAAACAAAATACTATAAAAATAATAATGTATTATAAACAAATTTTAAAAATAGAAAAAAATTAATGCAGCTGAATTGAATTGTGGTGTTTGAAGTTCAAAATTACAATGTCTTCAAATCCTTACCGAACATAAGCCACAACTCTTTTTTATGATAAACTAATGTTTATAAGACAAGGTTTTATGCATAGCATAAAGGATAACAAATAATTATACGCAATAATTAGTTGCCTGAAATATCAATACAAATTAAAAATATCTCCCGAGTAAAAATAAATGCCGCCAACGGGAATTAAACCTTAAATTGAATAAATAAAGGTAGTTGTTTATATATGGAAAAAATATAACAATAAATGAAGATATTATATGTCTCGACGCCATCTAGTGAGAAATTTAGCACTAACAAAGCCTTTCCTATAAAAATAAAGGTGGTTGTTTACAGGTTGAAAAAATATAATAAGCAGCCATCAGAAGGCACGCGTTCAATTCCCGTTGGTGGCGTTTATTTTTTACTCGGAAGATTTTTTAAATATGTATTGATTTTTCAGGCGACTAATTATCCCTTATAATTATTTTTATAAGCTGCAACATTTAGCCAAACCGTCAAAATATTTATATAATTTTACTATAGAAATTCGGTTCTTTGTATAATGTAGAAGGAGCGAGCCTTCCTCGGCGGGTTGTTTGTGATCCGAACCAGGACACGAGAGGAAAAACCTCACCGCGGCGAGATCCACTTCCCACTACTTCCCAGCTTTCCGCCCGGCCCTCTGTCGCTAATGAAATTTTCATAATTAAACTACATCTTGCAAATTAAATCCTACCCATAATAATATATTCTTTATAACATGTGGTACAGTAATCGCACGATTTATTTGGGGTAGATTAAAATAAGTTAAACGGGTTTCCGGTTAATCCAAATAAATTAAAAGTACATTCCAATTACAAATATTAAAAAACCTAAGAACGAGTTGTTTCAGAGAATTTCAACAATTCTTCAAATTTTAAACTTAATTTTCAAGTTCTGTTATTATTTCGGTTCTGTCAAGTCACTGGCCTATTATGATATAACAACCGAACTTGAATAGGACATTCACAGAACTCGCAAATGAACGTTGATATTTGATAATTGTTGGCGCTAGTTTAATTATTTTAAGATAACACTTTTTGCAAGTTATGCTTTTAAATATAATAGTCCAGCTACACTACTCGCGAAGTTGATCGAAGTTGACCGAATACGATAGTGTGGGCACGAACTTCGCTTCGCTTCGGGCATCTTCGCTTCGCTTCGCAAGACTTCCGATTGTTGTCGGTAAATGCGCCCGAGTCAAAGGACTCGAAGCGTCACGGCATAAATAAACCAATCACTGACTGGTTGGACTGAGTTACTCGCGAAGTACACGAATGTGTGGGCACGCACTTCGAACTTCGTCGAGGACTTCGTCGAAGCGTCGAAGCGAGTAGTGTAGCGGCCGCTTTTCGGTGAATTATTTGTTACGCAATATGAATATGAATAAATATGTTTGTCCGTGAAAAAATTCAACTCTTTCTAAAAAGGCTTAGGTTGTTTCAGAGAAATTGAATAATGCATCAAAAATCAAAGTTGATTTTCAAGTTCTGTGAAGGTTTTATTCAAGTTCTCTTATTATTATTTCAGTTTTGTGAAACAACTGGCCAATAATTATATAATAATATAACTTGAATATAATCTTCACAGAACTTGAAAATCAAATTCGAAATTTATAGAATTGTACAAATTCTCTGAAACAACCCATCCTTAAAAATACAATATTTTATCGGTGATTCAATCCAATATTTTATGTGTAAATTTGTATGCCTTTCTTGAAAGAATTGAGTTTGTGTACGGACTAAACTATTTATTCATATTCATATGCACGGGCGTAAACATATAATTCATATTAATATTTTGAATCACGGAAAGTCAGCATTTTAAAACTGATCCGACACGAGAGCCCCTTTTGGTCCCGAGAGCGGACGTGTTTTTACCGCTCCGGTTTGTTTAATCCTTTCAGAAGGTTTCCCTTGTTAAAAGATCGCTGAAAAATGTTCAGCATCCGTGTTTTATATAGTGCTTACCTTCTTATTTCACGAAATGCGCGTAACTTCTACCGTTTAGCCGGAATTTGCAATTATTATAGCATTTTAAACCGATTAAAATTTTGAAAGTGAATCTAGAAAAAAGAATCTCAATGCAGTCGAAGATTTTATACCTGACCTCTCAAGTGTCAAGTGGTGTCGGGATTTACGGGACTTCTTCAACCGAGGATGTCTGCCTGGAGGACAGATAAGCCATATTTTGTTTAAAATTTTTGTTTTTGTTTTTATTTTCTGTTTTTGTTTATGTATTTTGTTACAGATGACACACATAAACTTCACTTTGACTTTGGTTCAAGATTTTGCTTATGATAGCCTGCAATAAGCGAGCCCTAAGGGTCTGAGACAGAGGTGTGAAATCGTCGGATCACGACAATAGAAAGAATTGTATTGAATTGTATTGAATTGTATTGAATTGACAATAGAAAGAATTTTTTTTTTTTTTTGCTGGATTTTATTTAGGTATTGGAGCCAGGAAGGAGTCTGAAAGGGTCGAGAGGATGCACTAGGTGGCATGAATGGCTGGGAGGTGACTGGAGAGACTAAGGTAGACTAGGATGAGGTGATTTTGCACAGTGGTGCTGCCAAGGTCTGTTATCTATGTGAGGATGTTGTGTCGGCGCTCTTTATTGGCAGCAGAAACATGTCAGCGCTATATTAGCGACGGACACATGCCTGAATGGATGACGAGCCTCGTGCTGGCACAGTTGGTGGACGGGGTAGTCTCTCTCGCTGCAGCAGCTGGTACAGTTCCTTCGCTACCTAGGATTCTTGCAGCAGAGTCTCCATCTTCTGTCTTCGTCGAGCGTCACAGCGGTGCTGCCAAGGTTTGTTGTCTATGTGAGGATGTTGTGTCAGCGCTCTTTATTGGCAGCAGACACATGTCAGCGCTATATTGGCGGCAGACACATGCCTGAACGGATGACGAACCTCGTGCTGGCACAGTTGGTCTAAATAACAAATGTAGATCCTAGGAAATAAATTGTACAGCGCCCTTGAGGTGATTTTTCACAAAAACGGCGCTCTACAAATTATCCAATTATTATTATTATTAGTCCAAACGTTTCAAACAAATTGTTTAAACTCGTTTACGGACTCTGGTGCAGCAAGTATTTTTTTTTAACCACGTATTATACTATATCATACGTGGACATTTCTAAGTTAAAAAATCTTTGAAACGTTCCGTTTGGTAATTTTCCGGTTAATCCGAACCAGTAAGTCGAGAGTATACTGTATTTTTTGAATCCTGAAGCTGAGCCGCGTCTCAATCGCTTCCATTGTGCGGCAAACGTTTTCTAAGGCTCAACTCAAATTTTAATTAACGCTTCTTTCTTCCGAGAAAATTTTCTACCTACACGATACATAATGAACCGGTTTACTGTTTCTACTATCAATTTGAATGCTCCCTTGGGCGAAATTTCAGAAACATATCCCTCCAAGATAATGATGGAAAAATTCATTATTACAGAGAATCTCATTTAAAAATTCATGGTGTTGCTAACCTTTGAAATACGAGTTAGGGAATGCTTTGGAGAAGATTAATGGTTTATTATAATACAGGCACTTAGTACTTACACTTACCCAAGATCGACTAGAGTAGATACTTGGGCGTGCAACTGCAAAATTACGAAGTCAATGAGTGCTGTGGCTAAGTAAATTTCACTGTTTAAAATTTTCTAAACACTCTTTTATTTTTTTGTTACATACTAACGGTAAAAAAACACACAAATCAGCAGTAACAACGAATATCAACAAGAATCGCATCGTCATTGCTTGATGGCACTGACTTGATCACGTGACGCTTTCAAATCTGTAGCTCCCCGAGGCTTGTACTGTAGTCGACCGGTGTGACGAACCCGGCTTTGTTTCGTTTATGTTTGGAATTAGAAACTCACCTGGAACAAATAGAAATAAATAAATTAAAAATAAGAAAAAGTGTGTAATAATTATATTGTGATGATACAATAATTATATACTGAAACGATTTATATAAATCCAGATTTGTGTATAGCCCTGCCGCTTTAAGCTCTGTTACAACGTTAATGTTGCAACCTTCCTTTCTGACATGCGTTGTCTGAGAAATATTAAATAATAATAATGATTGGATTATTTTTATAGCGCCGTTTTCGTGAGAAAATCACTTCAAAGGCGCTTAACAACTTAATTAATGCATTCAATCTATTCCTTTGCAATGGAGCTATTAGTGGAATGCCTTTACATGACTTTAATATTCTATTTATAGCAACATGCAAACCGGTTTCGGAATGACATGGTAAACATGATAAGTAGAGTAAAAGTTTAATAAATACAATAAAACCATGTTAATCTCCATCCCTTTATTTGCATTTACCCCTGACTCCGCGCGCATCTGCCCTGGTCACAATTTAATCATTATGAATCTTTAATCAAGTTTAAATCTGTATTTCAAGGTAATTACTCAAAATATGTTTATTAAATACTAATTCGGTTGTAACTCTGTCTGCAGCTGCGGTTCAATGCACTCTAGAACTTTTGATTTAAATTGAATTCATTAATTTTCAAAGTGTTTGTTTGAAGAGTTCAGAGGAGCGATAATGTGCCTACAATACAATATTTTTTACAGAAAACTATTCTAATTGACATTTTCAAAATTATAACTTTGAAATTATTTTATAAATTTGTATTGTTTCACGATTTACTCATTAAAAATAATATATAGTACATCCATTTTCACGTTCCAGAGTAAAAGATACTCTCAGTATCGCCCTTGTGTAAGAACACCATTCAGAATCAAAACGTTGCTTGAAATGGCTTTGGCCGTGTTTGGTGACCAGATCTGTATAACCAGTTACTTCCCAACCTTCCGCTTCCTCGTCTCCTTCCCTTCCCCTCTATCCACAGCCTCACAACGTACCTGTGCGGTTTCATATAAAAAAAAGTTTACATCTGCCCTGAGAGAGGAACAGTCATGCCTAACCAGTTGGTGTATTGTCATAAATTTAAAGTGGTGTAAACGAAGTTTTCATTTTAAAATGTTTTACTTATCACAAATTTACTAATTTCAAAAATAACACAATTATATTTATTTACATAAAAATTTTAATATATCTCTTACAAAAGATTTTTTTTTATAAACTACTATTTTATTTAACTCATAACAAGAAGGACCCAATTACAGACTAAAAGGAAAACATAACCATTATTGCAGAGGCATGCAAAGTTGAAACAGAAGATGAAAAAACGAACAGGAGAAAGGGGTACATGGATAGATTAATTACAAGAGAATCAAAAACATAGAGAGAGTATGATATAAATACATTTATTACAACGGTTTGATTTATATTACAGTGCATTTCAACACATTAGATTTTCATCACAAAGGATTTAATATTAAAACGAAGGAAGTGATGAAATTTAAATACTAGAATAATCTAAATAATGTAATTGTTGTATAATCTGGTTCGCAGAAAGGTCTGCCCGGGGAACGGGACGAAACATGCTTTTTCATAATAACAGCAGTGTCCTTTGGTCACAAAGAGGAGTTGTGTAATCGGAATAAAAGCGCAATATAAGCCACTTTAACACTGTACCAACTAACCATACATGTAGACTTGTCGGGGATTGAATACAACAAACAAGCTGAAAAGCTTTGTTGCAAACTGAGGCAACACGGGAAGCGTAATTTCTAAATATTCCAGGAACACACAGATACGGTAACTATAAGGAAGACTAAGATAGGAGATACTGGCAAGCATTAATTAGCGTTTGTTTTTAATTTTATTTGGTATCCTATGCTAGGTAGGCCACATTAACGAACACAATCAGTACGTAAGTAAATATAAAATACTTTTATATTTGTTATCGTGTGTATAATACAAGATTACTATTAAATGCAAAACTACCCCAACATGGAAATCACATCGGAACCCATATGAAAATACTTGCTTTGCTCCAGTGATTCCCAAGCGGTGGTGGTGGTGGCCTCGAGGGCAAATGGGGGAGGTGAAAGGCTACAAGGGGGCGATGAGGGACTGAAATGACGGTTATAGATTTAAAAAAAATACATTTTATTGATGAATTCAAATAAGTCCTGAGTACACCATTGTAAGAATCTGGCATATGAACCGATCAATTAGTGATTAATATTGATGGACTAAAAAAACATTTTTATTAAAGAGTAACATCTCCGAATTAGAAATAATCTAAGGACGTTGAAAATCCACCCACTTACATCATTACATGTCGAAAGCGTGGCCTATACAATGATGGAGGACTAAACTAGCAGAGGATCGAGTGGGAACCAATAACTAACATGCTACCATCCGGTAGCATGTTAGTTATTGGTAGTAATATTTCAAAACCCGCAATATTATTTCAGATGTATTGGTTTTACGGGTTGTTTTTTAACACTTCTTTGGAATTACGTAATACAGTATAGCAAATAATCTGGTGGAAAAACCTTTAATATTGAAGTTTGAAAAATATATATGTATTACAAAAAAACTTAATATAAAGGAAAATGAAAAAAATTACCAGAATTGCAAAAAGTATCTAAATATACTGAAGCTTCAATTACTCTTTAACCCATTGACGAACGTACATTGTACAGCAGTATATTAAATGTTGATTTAGCATACTTTAATTTAGAGCAGTTGACAAAATATTTGCTTTGTTAATGACATCAAAGATCCTATTCACAAACCTGAAAAGACCTGATTTTTTTCAGAATGTCCCTCATCCGGATTCTAAGCAGATTTGAATGCTTTTACCGAAATGTCTTCGTGAATTCTATTCACGACTCGTACCTTTAATTAACTATTTTACCAATCGATCCTACATAATAAACTAGAAACAGTAGAATGAACTAAGGAGAATGTATCTTTATAAAAGCGAAAGTTCGAACTAATCTATTAAAGTTTCGATAAACTTTTATCAGATCATAAAATATACATCTACTTCTTACTTCGGTTAGGAACATTATTTATGTAAGGGTAGAGTGAATGAATAAATACTTCATCCATCCGTCTAACAGAAATTAAAGCTAACCTTGGAAATCCGTCAACCTTAGCTATGACAGAAAAAAACAATGTGGGTCGTCATGACATTTGGAAAAGATGCTAGTAGTCTCATTTTAACAATTACTTATTATCGTAAAAAGCAATTACTTTGTGGCTTGACATTATTGTATCAAACAAAAAATTCACTCTGTTGGAGTGTAATTTATAAATTAGTGGTCGATACAAAGTGCTTTATTTAGAATCTAGGTAATATTTTTTAAATCAAGTTCTGTGCCATTGTTGTACTAAAGCCCATTATATTGTATTGACTACTCGCTGACGTGTACTCGGGGTTAAAAAACTGGATCTTATTTTTAAAGTTTTATTTTTATTATTAAATAAATGTTTACATGTTACATTTTTTAACATTTTTTTAATTACCATACTAGGCTAATGCCCGTGTTGTGAAAAAGTAGAAATTATATATATTTTTTACAATATTTTTTTACATTTTATAGTTATCCAGTGTTGGCCTCACTGGGTGGATTACCCGTGCTGAGGCTTTCATTTAATTATTTAGGCTAAAGAATTGAAAAAGTTTACTTTTTATACGTTTTTGTTTCACTTGATTCTGCAATGTCTTCCTCGGGCGTCTTCGACTTCCAACATTCACTACTGTATACTATATTATTACTATACATTATATCGACTTTAACTTCGTAAACTAATTTAACTTCATATCTCATTCCAGTGCAGAGAAAATGCGTTAAGTTTTCCTCGGGCATCCCCGACTTCTCCCACCATTAAAACCACTCTCTAAACACTCCTGGCCGCAATAAGAACAATCTTTTAAATTTTCAACGAAATCAGTCCAGTAGTGTTTGAGTCTATATGGAACAAACAAAGAAAAATATCTAAATCACATAACAAAAAATTCTCTACCCATATCCGTTCTACGAAAGTTCATTGTATATTTTAAAGAGAAATATGACTGTGTGGATAAGACTTATTTTCTTATATTTTGTTAATATATATATATATATACGGGAGTCATTCGAATAATATATATTTTTAAACACTTGAATGAGGTATATTCCCTTTTTCCTAACAGATATTCCGACAGATACTTGACAGCTTGACTTGATGGTTACTTTTTATATTCATTCAACAATCTTTTTGTATATTTTCTTTGTGTTTCCAAACCATAGCAAATGTATTCTTCTTTGATGGTTAATTTATTTTTGTATTACGTTGTTCCATCACATAAGCATGCTAGTAGAAATTTTACATATAGTTATTATTAGATGTATTTGCAGCTGTTTTTTTAGAAACTACCTACTTGCTACTTACCAAATTAATTTGTATTCCCTTACTTTTTTCGCTTTCTATGTAATAATACACTATTTTATTTAAACGATTGAGCAAATTCAGATACTGGAGTCGATAATATTGTATGTGAATCAATTTGTGGTTTTATTGTGGACTCTTATCAATGACGCAACTATTGAGGTAACTGCGGTTTACAGTTAGAATTTGGAAGCGATTCTGACTTACTCTTGGTCTTTTCGATCGATATTATGGTCTTGAGGGTCAATACTGGGTACCACTACATAAGCTTCTATAGAATCAAGTTATATACAGACTTTTAAATAAATTGTTGCAATGTCACTGATGTAGGTATGAAGGTACTTTCTACTGTCAGACAGGGGGACAGGCCATTGGATAACAGTTAATTTGGTTGAGGAATGCAGGAACATGTTAAAGGGAGATGCATATATTTGCGTCAACAGATAATAATATTAATAATATTTGGCTAATTTATATAGCGCCGTTTTCGTGAGAAATCACCTCAAGGGCGCTGTACAAATATATTTCTTAAATAGTTAATACTAGAACTACTGACTTATCTCTAAGACTTATATCTAGTGACTTACGACTAAGGCCTATAACTACTATCTTAACGACATATATACGAGTATTTACATATTTAGCAACTTACAACTAAAATTAATATTAACAATCTAATCTTACTAACGCCAGAAGAAGAAGGAAGTTCCATTATATTAGGGTGTTTTTATTGTTAGCTGGATATTAGATAGATATTAATCTTTTTTTTTTTTTTTTTTTTTGTTATTTGTTTTTGGGGTATTATGCCGTGTTGCGCTAACTCCTTCTTTAGCCAACGTTTCGGACAGCATTGCAGTGTCCATCATCAGGGCAGATGTCTTATTTGAGGTTGTGTTAAAATGTGAGCTTAAGTATGAGGTTGTGATACCGTGTTGCCAGCTCCAACCCTCTGAGC
Source organism: Hesperophylax consimilis (assembly GCF_061612785.1). NCBI lineage: Eukaryota > Metazoa > Arthropoda > Insecta > Trichoptera > Limnephilidae > Hesperophylax > Hesperophylax consimilis. Next base: position 33,323,288 of record NC_142850.1, read on the forward strand.
TAACATTAACGTATCATTTTTTTTATTTAAAGTGGTTTTCTTCGTTTAGCTCTGGTGTAGCCGTCAATTACCGGATACCAAGAACTATTAAGCTTAGCTCCATCGTCTCTATTAATGTTTACGGGATTTTTATGAATTTCAATGGCCTCCGTAATCAGCCGTGCTCTATAAGTTTTCGGTCTCCCCAGGATTTCAGGAACAAATCCAAAGTAATGCCCGGTGTCAATCAAATGCTCGGCAATTGCCGATTTGTCAGGGTGGCCGAGTTTACAAGCTCTGAAGTGTTCCGAAATTCTTTTGGAGATAGTCCGCTCTGTCTGGCCTACATAGACCTTGTCACATCCGGAACAGCTGAGTTTATACACTCCATCTGTTTCCAGAGGAAACTTAGTCTTTGCAGACCTCAGTAAGTCCTGTATCTTTGTTGTTGTTCCGAAGACAGTCTTGATATTTTCCTTTCTCAAAAGCTTGGCAATTTTGTCTGTCACATTGTGCACATAAGGCAGGAAGGCACAGCCTTTCGACTCTTGTTCAATTCTGTCTTCGTTTGGTGCAGATTTGGCTCTTATGATTTGCCTTGTCTGACTTGCTGGGTAGCCGTTACGCTCCAGTGCATCGGTCAGCTTCGTAAGTTCCGCTCCGATTTTATGTTCTTCACATATTCTGGTCGCTCGGGTCACCAATGTATGGATAAGTCCTCTCTTCTGCGCTGGGTGGTGGTGCGAATCAGCGTGTAAGTACCGATTTGTATGGGTTGGTTTCCTATATACAGTATGCCCTAGGCTACCATCGTGTTTCCGCATCACCTCCACATCTAGAAAGGGCAGGATTTTATCTTCGTTTTCCAGTTCCATTGTGAATTTAATTTTGCTGTGGAGAGAATTAAGATGGTCCAGGAATTCGTTTAGTTTCTCCGTTCCATGAGGCCAAATGGCGAAGACATCGTCGACGTAGCGCCACCATACTTTAGGGACAGCCGAAGCTGTGTCGAGTGCCACTTCTTCAAACTTCTCCATAAAAAAGTTGGCTAGTACTGGCGATAACGGACTGCCCATCGCAACTCCCTATTAATCTATAATTAAGATCAAATATAGGCGCAACACGGCATAATACCCCAAAAACAAATAACAAAAATACTTTTGGCCGTGAAAATCTTAAATCAGATATTAATCTATTTTTTTTAATTTTAAATATTTTACCATCCTAAACTTTTTCACAACAAGCGATATCGTTTAGAGAGTGGATAATAATTTTGGTATATTTCATTTGGCACTATTTAAAAAGTTATTTCTGTAATTCAATGAAATATTCTATTTTATAAAATGTCTTTGAGGTGATATTTCACAAACACGACGGTACAATTTTTTTTTAAATTATTAAGTAATGTAGTTCCCTCTATTGTTGTAATTATTGTAACTAATGTCTATGTGTAACCGTCTTAACTCCATTTAGCGTAACCTTTAAAATAAATCGTAGTGGCTTCACGATAATACTAAAATATCTTCGCTTGTTTTTTTTTATAATATCAAAATGTGGGTATTTTAAAATTATTAAAAACATCCATCATTTAAATATTTACTGCTGATAAGACAGCTATTTACCTTATCTACGACGTGTATGTTGCCAAAAATAGAGTTTAAAAAGTGTGGGTTATTCCTTTCCGCCATTTCACAGTAGATATGATTTTAAGAATATAATTAAGATCCATAATATGTCGGCTTTCAGACATTAAAACAAATACAATAAAAGTACTTAGCTGTTTCTGATAAGACATCTATTTACCTTAGCTACGACGTGTATGTTGCCAAAAATAGAGTTAAAAAATAGTGGGCTATTCCCTTCCGCCATTTCACAGTAGATATGATTTTAAGAATATAATTAAGATCCATCATATGTCGGCTTTCAGACATTAAAACAAATACAATAAAAGTACTTAGCTGTTTCTGATAAGACATCTATTTACCTTAGCTACGACGTGTATGTTGCCAAAAATAGAGTTAAAAAATAGTGGGCTATTCCCTACCGCCATTTCACAGTAGATATGATTTTAAGAATATAATTAAGATCCATCATATGTCGGCTTTCAGACATTAAAACAAATACAATAAAAGTACTTAGCTGTAACCGTAAATTTAATAACCCGCAAAAATATCGGTAAAAGGAATGCAATATTTACAATATTTTAAATATGAAAAATAATAATAAAAATAAGGAAAACTAAATAAACAGATATTCTCAAAGATAAATGTATTCATACTTAGTATTAGAATCACTAAAGATATAAACCGATAGAAGGATGTGGTGGGCGTGTCTGTGGTTTTCCCGTGATTAATTTTCCTTCTTCATTTTTCTGCTGATGAAATGAAATGCCTGAGGCTAATGTGTGGTAAAACTATGTATAATCGTGTGCGAAATGTGGAGATCGGCAAAGAATGCAAAGCTATTGTAAGCGAAATGGATACGATTAAGGAAGGGACGCTCAGATGGTTTAGACATGCAGAGGGAATTAACAATGAAAGGAGTGTAAGGAAAATACATGATGCAAATACGAATGGCAGAAGAATTCGGGAACAAGGAAGACATGGCGCTATGAAGTGATCCAGATACTTGAGTCGGGCCATTTCAGGAGTCAGAATAATAGAATAGTATCTATTAGACGATGTATGAATGTGAATAAGGCAAGGAGGATGTGCCAAGACCGAGTTGTTTGGCGGTCCGTCCTCTCTGCCTACCCCTGAAACGGCGTGATAGTCTGTAAGTTAGTTAGTTCATACTTTATTTTTCAACAGATAATCACTGTCATTGGCTTGTCTGTGGCCTTGAAGGTTTTTTCATAAACAGGCGACATAAGTATTTCAAATCGGTATAGATCAAACATCTAGGGAATCTCTTTTCAGTGATTAGAATATACTTATCTCTCATGAACATGTAAGGAAGGGTTGTTCCGCAGAATTTGAATAATTCATCAAATTTCAAAGTTAATATTCAAATTTTGCGAAAGTCCTACGCAAGTTCTGTTACTATCCAAGTACTGTGAAACAGCCGGCAAGTGGTAAAATAATAACGGAACGAAAAAAATTCACACAACTTAAGACTCTCGATTGGCAATCCGGAGGACACGGGTTCAAATTCCGGAGTGCACAAATAAATTTATTTGATTATTTTGGATTAGTTCACAATTCAATAATTTATAATAATATAACCAATATTTGCGGCACGTTCTTGAATGGAAGATACTTTCAGTATCGCTCTGGTGTAAGACCGCTATTCAAAATTGAAAAGTTGCTTGAAATGCCTTTTTCAAATGTTTGGTGACCATATTTAAATACCCAGGTACTTTCTCTCCCCCTATCCTTCCCCTCTACACTACCTTCATAAATATTTATGTATGTAGGAATCACTCGTCATAAGAATATGTACACAATACTAAATTCAACACATTCATAAGAACCTACATTCTAATAAAAATTTAAAAAATCATTTCAAATATTTAAATATTGTTTAAATGAATTTTCTCAGACAGAAAGGTATGTAAACAAAATTAAACCAAATTATGTAATTTTACCTTTGTTGACGATTTGCCCTGTCACGCCGTTCAACATAATATATTATTACGTATATGTACGCGTAATTTAAAATACGTACGTCATACACCTTCAATTAAGACATTTTCTGTAATATTATTATTCAACGCCTGCTGTAACATTTCCTTCTACCAGAATTTCCAAGGGAATATATTAACGCCTACGACAGGTGTCGACAACGTGCGGTTTTATAAAAAAAATGATTTAAGTTATACCTAAACAGGTTAATTCTGCTTTTATATTTATAGTCAGATATTTAATAACACCAGGTAATTAAATATTATTAAATAATAAGGTGTGTTCCTAAATTTATTACATCGAGACGAGATTTGTGTATAGATTATTTCAAACCAAGAAAAGGCATAAAGATACCATCGACAGATATTACCATAGATCCAGAAGGACGATAGAAAGAAAGAACTGTCACTCAGTTGCTGCCGAAATTACGAAAAATGTTAATTGAAAAATAAAATTAAGCGTTCTCGACTCCTGGCCTACGCGACTTTACGGCTAATAAATTATGGAGGACGTGTTACAAATATTTAAATAATATGTAAACCTATTGATAATTTCGGTGATCTCATCAAAATGACAGTTCAACACACCTACAAAAAATCATGAAAAGTGATGAAACAAAAACTAGGTTAAGTAGATTATATAGGTAACTATTTAACCTAGTTTTTGTTTCATCATTTTTAATGACTCTATATAACTGTTTAAATGTGTGTTTAATTGTCATTTCTTAATTGATGAAATATCATGGTACCGATAATTTCATGTAAAACTAAGAAGAATATGATTTAAGATTTTCACGGCCAAAAGTATTTTTTTATTTATTTTTGGGGTGTTATGATAGGTATCCTTGTTAACCAGTGTTATCGTCAGGGCACATCTGACCTGATGATGGACACTGTAACGTTGTCCAAAACGTTGGCTAAAGAAGGAGAGATAACATCCCAAAAACAAATAACAAAACAACTAAGAAGAAGTTTAAAGTTTTTTAAGGGTATTGTTGTAAATAATTATATATGCTTGGTGTAACATGTGACCAGCTCAGGAAAGGAGGCTTCAAGGAATCCAAATTCAGGTTAGCATCTCGGTAGCTGGGTGTAATGTACAGGGCCCGCAGATACACACATCAGATAGTACTTAATTGCTGATTCTGTACAAAATTTTTATCTATCTTTTTATTTTTTTTATTATTTTTTATTACAAAGTGATAACAAAGTAATAATGTATTATTCTCAATGAGTTTATAAAACTCATTTCGGGAAAGACAACATTAGAAAGGACAAGGCAAATAAATAAAATACATTAAAATAAATACATTAAAATAAATACATTAAAATAAATAAACGCAGATGTTATTATAGAGTTCCAGAGAAAGATTGTGTTAGTCATTAATGAAACTGCTAAGGAAATAGCTTTTAAGAGCTTTTGTCAATGTTTTTTTTATTTTAAATTACTAGGTAACGCGTTATATTGTTTATGTGCAATGTATTGTAAGGAGTTAATTCCAAATTTGGTCGTGTAAGTAGATGACGATAAATGTATTTGATTTTGTGATCGTGTTTTGTGCTGGTGTATGTCAGCATTAAAGACTGGTTTAGTATTGGTGTGTGAGGAGTGTTGAATTATTTGTAGAATGTCAGTTGTGATGTTATACTTTGGCAGGACTGTGAAAGGAAGTATTTGTGTCTGTGAGTATATATCTTTGACATGTGTATCCCATGGCAGATTATATAAAGATGATTTTTGCATAAAGATAGAATTCACAGAAAAATTAAAATGGTTTGTGTAACGATACCCCATCTTTGATCTGCCTCTTCCGTTTCTCAATCAAAACCGCAACATTATAACACCAACATTCATAAAATGTTGTTATCTCAAGGAATGCTCATTCTCGGCGTAAAGGCGTGCGTCTTCTGAAAATTTCCAACCGCAAGACGTGGTTTTAATAACGCTTAAGTGACGGAGAATCCTCATTACTTGATTAATTTAATATGCTCTGTATTCTACAGGTTCCAAAATATTAGAGATACTATATTTTCAAATATAATCCAAAACGCTACAGAAACTATAAACACGATTCTGTAAATAATTAACAATTAAATTTTGTTATTGTTATAAATTAACCTCATAGCATTATTGTGCTCCTGATAGATTACTTTTAGTTTAGTTCTTCAAAAAGGAATAATAGTTATATATTGTTCGTTTATTTTTTTAAATTATGTTCTTTGATTTTATATTCAATTAATAGAAAACTACAAGGTAAAAACATACTGATGTAATTTATGTCCCCGCATTCCGAATTTCTACCGATTTATAAAAAATTTCTCTTTACACTTGTTTAAAGTTCCAAAAAACATATGTGTTATTTTTTAAGATAATATTAAGTAAAGCCGAATCGATAATTATATGAAATCCCTCAACGGAAAACAGATCGCAAAGTAAGCTCTCAAAATTATAAAAATATATATTGTTTTGTTATTTAATATGTGAAAGGTATGAAAAAATTCACATTGTATCTTTAAATACAACTATTTCAAAAGAGTCATGTTTTACAATATTTTCACCATTTTCATTTAATTGTTATCGTTTTTATATTAGCGCTCCCTCTAACATTCGTATTTACATAAGTATCTCTCTTTCAAACCATCTCTGAACGCTTACTATAGAGCCTTAAAAATCTCTTAAAATTATTGATATCCGGTTAAAAATGGTATCGCGATGTCGGAACACGTGTTCACAAAAATCTTTAAATTTTCGCATTTCGTCACTATATATTACCAGGGCAAATGCAGGTGGATGAATACGTGTTCCGAATGTACTATCAGGAAACGGCCTGCAATCCCGTTTTTAACCGGATTTTACTAAATCACTAATACTCATTTTTCTTCGTGTACAAGGTGTATTAAATTTACAATATGTTTAATTCCTTAGATTTACTGAGGGTTTTTTTTTAGTTTTCGCACACACACGGCGGCACCTTTCGTGGCGCTTCAGGACGTGTCATCTCTAGGGATGCTGTGCTTTTGGGTTTAATTAAAAACCGTTCTAAAATGCTGAACCGAACTGTTTGTTAATTGAACCTTATTAACTAACTAGTAAGTAGTTTTTACTGTGCATTTTTGCCCAATTATACGAATTTGGGATTGTTAACAGCGCCATTAGAATAATTATGGTATATTTCAAAATGAAAACATTAAAAATTTGATAACCTAAAGATAATAAAACATTTTACATTAGGCAAATACCTACATCTTCCTCGCTCCAGCAAAATTAAAATTAACGATTAATAAAATAAACAGAAATTTCCTACACGCAGATAAGCATTCGTCCTTAAAAACACACTTTAATAGACCCGGAAAAGATTTAATATTTCACTGGAATCGTCAGGAAAAGAGTGAAGTTTCAACTTCGACAGGAAGAGCTCTAATGCTGCGTATATATTTACGAGCCGAACCTTGAATTATAGGAAAGGAACAAAGCAACAGCAAATGGCGCGAAACGCCGCTTGCAGTTGCTTCGTTCCTTTCCCATGATTCGAGACTCGGTTCGCAAATGTATACGCAGCATTATAGGTTACGATGAAATGAAATCCGCGTTCTCAGTACTTAACTTCAAGCCCTGATTCAAATGAGACAAATCACCCCCTAAAATATACGCTTACATCCAGCGTAATCGAATAATACTTATATTTTACAGCCCGAGCCGAGATTTTTAATTCGAATCGATGTATCTGATTGGCGCTCTCCCCATTGTGGCCATAAAGTACTAAGGGCTGAATTAATTAGTGAAATATCTCTATAAACTTTAGGCATAACAATAAAACAATGTAAGCATATAAAATATAATAGCTTCTAACTACTTAAGTACTTAATTTCATTTACTGCCCTGGTTTACTACAGACTACGTAATTAAAAGGCTGAGTTTACATTTAAGACAGAGATGTATTTACGATCTCAAATGTCAGCAAGATGTAAAATGACACCAGTAATACAAACGAAAGATCAAATCAAGGTAAAAGTTATTTGCTACAATTTGAAACACAGATTTCCAAACATAAATTAACTCATTTGTTTTGATGCTTTTAAATAATGTAAAGGGAAGCGAGGCTGGAGTTCTGAAACTAATCCAAAATGGCAATAAGGCATATTTGTAAGAGTAGGAATGAAGGCAAAATGCAATTCTAGTACTTGGGCCATTTAGTAATTAAAGTATCCAATCGTCCCACAAAATACTAAAAGAAAAAAGTTTTTTACTACAATACTAAACTTTTTGAAAATGTGTTTATTTATTTATTTTAAATTAGTTTGGTTGAGGATTGAAACTTCCTTCCCAGAGACTAGTGAACCGCGCTACTGACCTTGCCAGATGCCGATCGTGTACGACCGACATTTATTAATATATATCAACTGAAGTTATAACATAATGATTTATTTTTGAGGCATTATGTCCTGTTGCGCTAACTTCTTTAGCCAACATTTTGGACAGCATCACAGTGTCCATCATCAGGGCAGATGATATATCTGCTCTTATATCGATCGATTCCAGAGAAATGCGTAAATGTGCGCATGTCTGTTCGTGATTGACACCAAAAGTTGATAGAATGCATTGTCATCAACAACGGGTCCATCTGCCGAGTTTCAGCTCGATCGGATGTCGGGAAATGGGTAAATTTTTGTTTCCAAAATTTACATTAATTTGTTATCTAAAACAAAAGTGAAAATGAATTAGATGTACCCAGCGCCCTTGAGATGATTTTGCACAAAAACCTCGATATTTAAATCATCAAATAATATTATTATTAAATAACAATTCAAATAATAAATTTATAAAGTAATCCCAATCGGTTCAATATAAGACCGCATATTTTTATTAAATATTTTCATAGAACGCAATGGCTTCGCGGATTGACATAATAAATATTTGAAAAACCCTCAACTTTATACAAATAAACCGCAAATGTACATATCTGCAATATTGACAAAGTTCGTCGCCAATGTTAGCGCGCCGGTTTCGCCGAAACTGAAGCTCTATCAGAGCAGTTCATGGAATACAAGATAGTCATGTAGAAAAAAATCTTATAGGCTATGTAAAACAACGTAAATGATAAACATGACTTTAATTATTATTTTACCTTTTTGTCAAACTATTCGTTGTAAATAATATTATATTTAATCAGAGACAATATAAACCACTCTCAAACGAAGGATGTCAAATAAAAGACAGAAAAATATACATAAATATAGCAGCCAAAACATATGCGATAAGAAAATGAAGATATGTTGGTAGTTTTAGTCGTCGAGGTATGTAGGACATGTAGATATGATACATTTCCAAATTGACGGGGTCCAATTTCCATGTGACCAATTCTATTTTTAATGTTAACATATTTCCTTTGGGAGTGGTTATTATATGTTGCAATGATTAAATATTACGGTTTGAGATTTTATTTAATAAGTTACTCCATTGTAAAAATTGAATAATAATATATTGTTTGTAATAGACACTAAAAAAGATATATGAAATCAAGTGTGCCTAATCAAAGGACATTACAGTATAATTCGTTGCTGGGATTGCCGTTCATAATTCACGAGGAATGTTAACTTGTTTCAACGCATTAACCCTTGGTGAGAGTCAAATGGACTCATTACTGACCGTCTTTAATGGGATGCTGGCTATGGACCAGCTGCTAAGAGATCCGTTTACATCACTCATTCTGTTACATGCATCGTTAATGAGAAAGAGGGAGAGGTTACTATCAGCAGTAGGTCTTTATGCATGCATGCTGATGTTCGTGATTGTATAATGATTGCTGTGACCATAATCTTAGGAATTCGAGGGACAAAACATTTTTTGTGGTTGTATTGTTACGCTTAAAGAATCTATAAAATAAATATTATTTATATCTGACACCTCCCTGTCTGTATGGTGCATAATAATATTGTGGAAAAGTGAGTGGAAGGGTTAAGTTTTTCCTTTGGGGAAGATTTAACCCGGACAACTAAATCGGAAGTTCAAAAAAAAAATTGTATGACTTGTATAGCGCCGTTTTTGTGCAAAATCACCTCAAGGGCGCTGTACAAACTCATAATACATTTCTACAGTGATCTATGTTATTACTTAACTATTTATGGAGAAAATATACAGCACAATACTTACCTGGTAGGTCACTTGAGATTAACACTTAATTAATACTGATTTAACTGCAGAGAGGGAAGCTATATCGCCATCTGGTAGGGTAATGTTGAAACTAATGGCTTTATTCCTAAAATTTCTTTGTATTGTCTTTGATCTCCTTTGTAAATTTCATCATCTTAAGTCGTGTTGTGTTTATTTATTTTAAGTATTTATCGACATTGCTATTTACTTGACATTTTTATTCATGGCCTACTCATTTTTTTTAAAGGGGTGAGAAAACTTTTTAGTAATATTAATATCGAAGCATACTACAAATGATTTACTAATATTTTGGTCATATTATTATCAAAGCATATCAAAATGACTATATATTTTTTGTGATTATAAATTAAGCAAATTATAAATGTTTATCGTCATGGCTTTTACCTAATTTTTAAACTGTAGTTAGTCCACGAAAGTGCGCGAAAAGAAATTCATAAAACCAATTATTATATTTAGTTAATTTAAAATTATAAATAGCAAAAACCATGAATAACGAATGTATAGTCGACATTTTTCGTAATTTTAAGTTTGTCAGAAAGGGGGAGGGACTTTCTTATTTCAGTGCAAAGTTATTGATTCAAAAACTAATCGTTTTATTACAAAAACCACTTGTATTTTGGTAAAGTCAAATGACGATGTCCAAATGGCCACTTTTTGGTTTGAAATGGCTAGTTTTTTTTACTTTAAATTATTCGAATGGTCTGAGGACGCCCTGATTGGCTAATCACTAATGACTATAATTTTATAAACACCTAACGATGTAGCCAGTAATGATTCTTAACGGCATTAGCATCCGTACTTTATTTATTATCGTTTATATTTTTTATAACTGGGTAACACTGTTTATAGGAAGTCATCTGTCAAAATAAAATAAAATTTTATTACAAGAACGAGGCTAAACCCGTGTCTCACAAACCGGTTTCCATCAAGCGAATATAATCTCGGAATACAAACAGAGTAACGTTTGACGGCTCATATTTGCTTACCACATTAGTTTCATTTTATAGGAACGAATAAAAAATAATATGTTTTACATTACAATTGAGTATATTTTCGATTTCCATACATAATACCTGATTACGTTGGCGTACCAGAATTTTCGTAACGCTTTACCATCTCCCTAGCAACATAATTCGTTAAAGAGAAAATTTAGCAAGAAAAACAATGATAAATGAAGAAAAATTAGTATATCTCATTTATCTAGTATTTAATTAGTATATCTCTTTAAATTATTCGTAATCCGGTTAAAAACGGGACTGCAGGCCGTTCCCTGATAAACTTTTAGTCAATTCCTAATATATCGGAACATGTCTTGATTCACCTGCATTTGCCTTGATAATATATAATTTATTTTTTATTTATTTATTAATTTAAACGCTCAGATGGGCCTTTACATCAGATATATTTTACATCATTCACTGCATGATACAGTGACAGCAGAAGGTTTTTTTTATTTTTAAAACATCAACAAAAAATAACAAATTTTTTAGCTTCACAACATACCTGCAAACAAAAAATTTACGCAATCGCTCTTTAAATATGCTACATAAAAATGTAATTCGGGTATCTCTTGAACACGGGCAAACTTATACTAAATATGTCGATATTTGATAAGAATGGCGAACTGCGAAAAGATTACGATTTTAATTTTAACATTTGGACATCGTGATAGTACATTCCTCTTTACTAAACGTTTAATAGGAAACCTTTCAACCAATGCATTCGTTAAGGACCAGCAATAAGGTATTAAACCGGATTAAGAACAATTTGAAGATCTTATTATATTATCGAAACACAATTTTCTACTATTAGGGTAAAAACAGAAAAACCCATTAAAAATTGATTTATTGTCAATAAGACGTTCCATATGTTAAGCACTCTTAATTATAGGGCGAAATAATAAGTTTTGCATGCGAAATTTTAGTCTTCTTTAAAAGCCTTTTGTAGGTCAGATTAGATAACGGCCTCCCTCAAATTTGATATCTCCTGTTCTTCGGATCTTGGTGGATCTCACGCACTCGACGCCGACGTGGGAAATTTTGAAATACGTACCGAAGTGGCATTGACACCTGCAGATAAGGAAGCGAACTAGGAATAAAGAAGAATTCATACCAAGTAAGCAAGTGAACCAAGAAAAACAGCAATAATGTAAACAAGCATGGAGCTTTAAAAGTAAGTATCATACGTTAGCAAGCAAGAAGGATAACCTACTGGAAGCTGATAAAAATATACAAATGACACCACTTGATCGTGACTGTAACCGAAGATAATATTATTATTATAATACATCAAAAGTATGATACGTCTTCCTATTCGTCGTGAACTTCCTTTCCGGGGATTGTATTATTTGACATTTCCCTTGAATACATTTGCACTTAAATTACAAATGGACAGTAAAATAAGGGTTAATATCACGTCTCACATTACATGGTGACATTGTTTGCAAAGTTTTTTTTACACGGATAAGATTATCCTAAAAACTAACACGTACTGGACGAGTACAACAAATGGCTTTATTACCGATACGCGAATTCTAAATCATGACATTATTTATTAATTTAAAAGTCTTACTTGAGCTTTTGCTAGATGAAGGTCCAACACCTTTCATACTCCTTTTCAAATCCGAAAAAAAAGTTTTACCCATCTTCGAAACCGCTTCCTCAAGAGCAATACCGTGTTACTAGGTAAGTAGATTCTTACACATCCGTTCAACGTTGGTGTGGTAAAGCCGGCCTTGAGCCTGGTTTAAGTCCGTTTTAACCAAACAAACGCCATGGTAATATTATTTGAGATTTTCACCGCCAAAAGTATTATAGTGATTTGTTTTTGGGGTATTATGCCGTGTTGCGCTACCTCTACTGCTTTATTTGCATTTAAAGATACACTGTGATTTTTTTAGCGGAACTTACTTTGCGATATTTTTCTATCGAGGAAATTTCAAATAATTCTCGTTTCGGCATTAAAAATGTTTTAAAAAAAGTTATCTTCAAAAATATCATATAAATTTTTTTAGAACTTAAAAAATCAAAGAGTTAACGAGAGACTTGTTATAAATCCGTAGAAATTGGGAATGCGGGGACTTAAATAATGTTAAATTCTACGAAAAACAATCGCAACCATCAACTTGTAAATAAATTAGCACATCATCACGATAACATTCTAAACAGTCACAGGTTCCAAGTTTTGAAATAAATTACGAATCAAAATGAAAACAAAACTGTAAAGTTCTGCTTTGTTGGCCGCGAGAATTCCGAGCGGTTAAACGCACGACAAACTAAGTTGGCATAATATCCCCCGATCCGCGCTTTAGTTAGGGGCGAGGGACAAAGCTCTCGGCTATCGGGGAATAGCGGATAGCGGCCTATATTATGTGGCGGGAGATTCCGCCCAAGACAATGGCATTTCTAAAATATCCCATAGTGAGTTATTGTACCAGAAATATCTCCGCCAGACCTCGTTATGTGGATTTATAGCTTATTAAAAACAAAACGAACAGATCGCTGCTTCTACCTTTCATACATGGTATATATCATAAATACAACAATAATTGTGACACGCTTGGTTTGAAAGAATACATTTTGAAGGCCTCCGTGGTAGAGGGGTAAGGCTCTCGACTAGCAAGCGTGAGGTCGCGGGTTTATAACCCGGCGTGAGCAAATAAATTTTATTTGATTAATTTGTGTTATTTCCCAAATTACTCATTTAAAATAAAAGAAAGTATATTTGCGGCACGTTCCAAAGTGGAAGATGCAGTCAGTGTCGCCCTGGTATAAGATCACCATTCGCAATTGAAACATTGCTTGAAATGGCTTTGGTGACCAAATTTGAATAGCCGGGTACTTCCCCAACTTCCTCTTCTCTATCTGTTTCCCCTTCCCATTACCTTCAGCTTTACAACACACCCCACTTGGGGATGCTATAGTATTACTGGCTTCAGACGGTTGGGAGCAGTTGGGACTCTTGTGAGGTTTAATATTTTAAAAAACAAAGCAAAACTACAACCCACAACAAACTCTATTCCTCTATTGTTTTACTATTTTACATACCTTTTTGTATGCTTTGGTAAATATTTATGTACTTTTAGGCAATGCCTGGTAAAATTACTGTTGAAATTACAGTTATTTACAAAACACATATGTCAAAATAGTACGTCAAGACAATACTATTTTGACATATGTGTTTTGTAAATTACAGTTATTTACAAAACACATATGTCAAAACAGTATTGTCTTGACCTACCTATTCACCTATTTTACACACCATCAATATATGCTTCTTAAAGAAGAGATAGTACAAGTGCCTAGTTTATCAGAAGAGTGTATGAAATATAATATAAATACATAATATTATAATTTTAAATACACGCGATTGTCTTAAGATTTGTAAATATAGTAGGTTTTACGAAACACCGGAATGCAGGGTAAGAAAATTATACATGTATGTAAACCCTTTAATTATTAGGAGACCAAATTTGGCCCCAAACATCATACGAATTTGGGTTCCTGATATTTAAAGGGTTAAAACATTTTTTAATATAGCCGGAAGAAGAAAAAATTGTTATTCTATCTAAGACTTGAGAAGAAATAAGCGATATTCTATAAAAAGAAAAACGAAATACCTATTTCATCTGAACTTAGTAACACTAATAGCCAATTAGTTTTATAAATGTATTCTTTAAGAAGGTTTATTTTTTCCCATTATAAATGCAAATAACAACAATCAATAAAACATGTAATTATATATCGTACTATGATTGCGGATCTTAAAACGAGCTTTATTGTTGTTTGTTTTTCGCAAAAACCTACAACTTTAGAACGGCGATATGCCCCGTGCGGTGTGCAAGCAATTTATTCCTCAAACAAAATAAAACGAAAGTGGAAACAGTTCTGTTAGCTTCATACTCCATACTTCATACAACAGCTGGGCAAGAGCGAGTAATACGCTATACGCATCATGGCTTGGCCTATTTCAGCATACCGCTCGTCATACAATCCCAATGGGAATGTATGGTGAGCGATATCCTGAAATAGGCCAAGCCGCGAGAATATACCATAGTCTGTCACAGGCTTAAATCGGTTAGCCGTTTAGAGCGCGGTTGATTGCGACCTTTGAGAGGAAAAATCAACAAAAGGGTACATATTAAATCCTAGGATTTATCGGCCAGGCAACTAAAGTGTTGTACACCACCACTGTACCAATAATACCTCAAATTACTCACACTTTATTTAAATTATTGTACGACAGATAATCATTGATTTACTAATTTACTAATGCACCAAGACCTAGGCCCTAAGCTATTTAACGATTTACCGGGTGCAATAAAAAGTGAGAAGACATATTCAAAATTTATAAACAAACTAATGGTAAATTTTTACAAAAACCTGATTGATGTTTTACCGATGATTTTCAAATATATTCTTTTACCGTCGTCCTATTACTGTTTTGTGTGTATTTTTACCGATTATTAGGACGGGTTGTTTCGGAGAATTTGAACAATTCATCAAACTTCAACGTTCATTTTCGGGTTCTGTGAAAGTCCTATTCAAGTTCTGTTATTATATCATTGTAGGCTAGTTGCTTGACAAAACTGAAATAAAAACAGAACTTGAAAAAATCTTTCACAGAGCTTGAAAATGAACGTTGAAATTTGATGAATTGTTCAAATTCTCAGAAACAACCCGTCCTTACATACCTTGTAAAGAGTGTTTTCTTCCCAAAATAATTAAAGAAGCGCCGTGTCTGAAAGAGCAAATAATGATTTTTTTTAAAGTAATAATTTAAATATATTATATACTACTTTATAAATTTGATTCAATAGCTTTAGCCATCTTGTCTTGCTGTGCTAGAAAATCTGTTCTGCCGTGTGGTATCTTGAAAAAGTCGCGGTGACGACCACAGCTGAAAGTTTATTTGTATAAATAAAAATGTTAATGCTTTTTTTTCATGATCTTAAATGTCCGAAAGTTCTTTATAGATTGCTTTGAAATATTGACACAACATTGTAGTCGGATAAGCGTGTGTTTTTATATACCTGTATTATATAGATGTCACATGTAACATGGTAAAAATATTCTTTTTACAAAAAACAACGCAATCGGTTGGACTTAAAATCAAAATGCGCTTTTGTTTCTCTATCTGCACAGACAGACTGATCCACAGCAACGCGAGGCGGGATATAGCTAGTATAGTTATATATTTGTGATCGGATTGCTATTATATGGTTAGAAAATATTTAAAGCCATTGGTACTACAATCTCCATAGACTTCTAGCTAAGCTATTCTAACATGCTCTAATGGAGATATCTCATTCTTCCCACTACCTCAACATTGACGCAGTTCAAGGAGCTTCTCTCCATTAGTGGGCCATTTCGCCTAAAAGCATCTTAAACCTGGGTTATTAAAATAATTGCGTATGTAATTAAGATGGCAGGATTTATTATCCTGCCATTCGTAATCATTATGTAGATTAGGTACCCGAGCATGTGAATAAATACAGTGGAGACCGAATCCTAGTTGTCCACTGGAACGAGAGCACTAAACCGACTCGATATTATTTAATCTGTTTAAATTATTTTTGGCAGGATCCCCGGAATATTCGTCTGTGCGAGAAGATTAGGAAGACACCGTTACCAGAACACCAGGAGCATAGAGCATGTAAAGCGTGTAGCGCGTACACACATGTTAAGATATAGAGATTTATCGGGAAAGCTCTTGGTAGCCGCGTACGGAAGGATTATCAGAAGAAGCTCCAAGTGAACCGCATACATACACAAGTTACAAATACTAACATTCACACATCTAATGGAACCGAACTAAATTTATTAGGGCATAAAGCGAATGGCGTGGGACTCCGACTTAACCAGAGAAAAATAATTATAGACGGAAAGGTTTCGTTACTCGTGGCTTGTGGCCTTGGTCCGATTATTTACCAAGCCGGGAAAAAAATAAAATAAATAATACCTGAAGTAAATATAAAATGCTTTTTTCGGATGTGTAGAAGAACCAAATATACAAAAAATGTATAGGATAAGAAGCTGTAAAAACATTTTACACGTGGCGTGCTATAAATTAGTGTGGATTTTATGAAGTAAGGGGAGATTTTTGTGTTTAGTTAACTTTTTCCGATAATGAGGCCTAGCAGATTTGTTAATTGGTGACCGAAAATTGGAAAGGAAAAATGCACGATGACCTTGACATGTCACGCAGTAATTCAATTCAATTTGTTTATTCCTTTAAAAACATTACAAAATTACATTTTAATTAGTTTTTAAGTACATTTGCAAAATGGTATTACGTATTAAATAAGCGGTGCATCAACTACACCAGCATCAATAGAGCTTGCCTTTTAAAGGCAACTTCACCTTCAGCTAAATAAGTCGATATCCGAATTGATTATGTTCAACAGAAAGACTACTCTCCCCACCGGCATGACCATTGGCGAGTTAGTCCTGCAGGCCGGGAGATAAAACAGTCTATGCTGTCGGTGACGGAGATAACCATCAGGAACATAGAGACTAATATTCTTTATGATAGTCGGATTCTCAAACCATCCACGAGTCAGTTTGAAGAAGTGTGATACAATATACACATCTGTTCTGACCCGTAGATGGTTCATAGTAGAAAAACTACTATGCCACGCAAATATTTGTAAGGGATATTTCTCCCCAAATGTGCTTTACTAATTGCTAACCAAATTGTGCCTTAGGACTCTCAAGGTCTACAATTTAGTTCAGAACTTGGTCCTCCTGTATCAGTGTTGACCTACAGGACTTTGGTCTGGAAATGTTATAGGTTCCACTTCTTGTCCATCTGCTATTTTTTAAAAGATTTATTTAAAATTCTTAGTTCTGTGAACATTGGACCTCGCGTCCAAAAAAGTATATTTCTAATTTTATCTTATTAAAATCAAAACTTCCTTTGAAATCATACGATTTATAAGCACTCAAATACGTTCCTACTAATCTAGAATCCATATACTTTATGCATTCTTTTTATTCATTTCTATGAAATAATTGTACAATTTGTCCAAAAAAACGTCACTATCTTAATGAGTTTTTATTTAACTTTCTTCCGGTAGGTAGGTAGGTACCATAATATTTAAAAATACCGAAAATACAATATTTTACAATTGTAAAAATAATCCTTAGTGAACCGGAAAGGGAACGTACAAACAAAATTTACAGACAGACGAAATGCAAAACGGCACAAGTACTTGAGTTTGGCGATCGAATTCAACGACACACATTATATTACTTCGTTTCTAACCTTCTTTCCTCTTTGTGTCTATTTCAGTTTCTGCAGATCTCTTAAATTTAGGCGTCAAGTGTGGTTTTCAAAATACCTTTACTTATATATTCAAATAAGAGATGCTCTAAATAATTTACTCCAATAATGTTTTCCACATAACAAAAGTGATGTAACCGGAATTAAATTAACTAAATAATAAAACAGGGCATCGATTACGCAGGTGACAAATTCACTCAGTCAAAAACAAAATCCAACCCCAAATAAAATAAAAACAACTTCAAACTTCACCCGCCAGTTTAAAATAATCGCACGAATAAAATACACAAAACACAAATAACCATCGGTTAACCTTTAACGCCGGTTAATACGTGGCTACATGAAATAATCTTTCTCTAAACAACCCACCCTCGGCTCGGCGCCCACTGTTCGTTCAAGCGGTGAGGTATTAATGGAGGTAACAACTAAATCTAAAACAAATCTCCAAGATTGATAAACATGCCTGACCGATTACATGGAAACCATTTTAATTGAACAAACTATTTGAAACTCTGGCGAGTCGTGCCAAACGTTTCCTGTAGGGTGGTAAACAAGTTGAAACAAAAATTAGTCGGTTGGGAAATCGAATTATGATTTGGAACTGAGATCAGTTAGCCTTGATTGTTTTTCGGGACGTAGCAAATAGGCTAGGGGCAATTGAAAACAAAAGTAAGAACTTATTTATGTGTTTTTTTATCTGAAGAACGATGATATACCGAAGTATTTTAAGAAATTGTTTTCATTAAATATTTTTAAAGGTTTGCTATTAACGTGTAAGAATTTATATTTTTTATGTTACTTTCACTTTCTAGACCTAGCAGGACTATGACAAACTTAATTGGAATACGTGTAAAACTAGTAGAGACCTCGCGATCAAAGAGGTTTTTTTAATAATTTTATCTTATATAAAATAAAAATTCCTCTGAAGATTTGAAATAGGTACTTAAATACACGACTACTTAATTGTGAACCATAATATATTTTAAATAAAAAAAAATATTATTTCAAATAAGGAATTATACAATATGTATAAAGAAATGTCATTATATTAGTGACAATTATTTTTCAAACTTCTTTATAAGGTACCATTTAAGATTTTATATTTGGAAAAGAATCATTGAAACGGCTACCATCTTGAAACGAAACTTACAAAAAAAATTACATGCAACATGACAGACAAAATTCAAAAATTAGGCTGGGGATATATTTTGATCTGTGGTGTGTATTCACCGCATATTCCAGAGTTTCTTGTAACTCTAGTATGTAAAGTAGGCTAAAACTTACAATTTTTTGAGATTCCTATATAAAAGCCTACGATTTTATGTCCACTGGCCGTGTTTTTGGCTCAAAACCAAAACTATTACCTTTTGCTACTTGGTTCGTCAAGACCTCGTCACATGTTTGAAAGTTCTGCAAGATTATAGACTTTTTATGATTTTTAAACTTCAGTACAGTTAAGTAACATATCAATTTAAAAAATCTTATTTAGCGTCAAAAACTTAGGACTCAAACGGAAGCCTCATAGCGTGACCTAAAACGAAGCGATAAATTAAGGTGTTATTACTGAGTCATGCTTTATACTTCTAAAAGGAAATAATCAACAAAATTTGTATCAAAAATATTCTTGATACCTTTGAAAAATTGGTAAATTGAAGGCAGACTTTTTTTTCATAGAAAACAATACAACTTTTTTTTTTTTTTTTTTTTTATTTAATAAAAAAGGTAAGTGTAATATATATTAACAATAATGATATATAAAAATTAGTTTTCACAATTTTTTTTGATTTTTTTTTGATGTTTCTCCTTTATGGAAGCAAACAACATTAATAAAATTTCAGTTTTAGTAAAATTAATAAAATTTCTTTTTTTTTTCAATGGGGAAATAAAACTTCACCATGCAATGGGAGATCTTAAAGTTTAAAATAATGGAAATAAAAATTCAGCATGCAATGGGAGATCTTAAAGTGTCAAATAATGGAAATAAAAATTCAGCATGCAAAGGGAGATCTAAAGTGCGAAATAATAGAAATAAAAAATAGCTCGCCTTTTCAAATACTTTTTTTTTAAATACGACTTTCATAAATTGTAGTACATTTTATTTAAAACGAACGCGAAAAATTTGATTGATGCTGTTTCACATCTGCATCCCAATGGCATAAGCTAAAATTCGCTTATAATAATGATTATCGCCAACTATTCCGCCTACCGAGATACTGCAGCGCTACGGAAATGTTCCTGGAGGGACGAGTGCACTCTTCAGAGCGCTTTTCGCCACCACGTGGGAAGCTTATAGCGCAGACTACGCCAATCAAATAACTATCATCACTGCCATGGTTGCCTGGATGGAGTCCCCCCTGATGACCCTCTGGAGAAGGGAGGTGTTCAAATATCCTGCATAAACGGCTGCTTGCACACATTTTTCACTTCTATTCCGCATTGCCAATCTGTGTATTCTTATTATTATTTGACCTGGTTCCAAAAGTTTTTTTAAACCTTTAGCGGCCGAAAAAAAAAATCTAAATGTTCACATCGATTTTTTTATTTATTTTGTGTGATGTTTTTACACTAGTTTTTCGCTTGTACTATAAGTTTGTATTAAGTGAAATTTATAAAAATGAATTTTCTTTACATTTTAAGTGAAACCTTAATATTTGCCGTTCCTCGTTACAGCCAGGGAATGGAATAATAAAAATCTTATTAGATAATAAACCATTTAATGATAGAATACATTTTATGGTTATTAATTTTATTCCATAATAAATCTAACTAACCTAATGGATCTATAAATAAATTGTTTACTGCTACTTTGTATTGAATGAGTAATTTATTCAAATTGAAGATATAATTAATATTTTATTAGTTTAGGAAAATAATTCATTTTTAGTTTGGGAATCCTATGGTGGAAGAATGATTTTATGTCCCTATGATAAGTACCTAGGAATCTACCGAAACATGCTCCAAAGACCAAAATGCAAGCCAAGTTTTATTGTAATTTTCAGCATTTCTAACAATAAAGTAATTTGTGTACACACTTAATCGTGTTAAGCACAAATCTGTTTTGTGAAGAAGCAAACTCGCGAACAGTGAGCACTGGCGTCATAAAATTTTGTGAAGTTCCTCGTGTGTGGAATTTAAAGGTCAACGCAACTATTTTCAGTGGTATTTGCATTTCTATCATGAGCAATGGAGCTTTGAAAAACTCACTGAAATAAAGAACGTTTACGTTAATTACGTTTTTTTTCACTGTGCAATAAGAAAATGTTGTTAAAATCGTGTACCTGGCGTTGTTCGACTTTTCTGTACTTTCTATAAATATAATAACTTTTATTTATTATATTTATAGAAAGTACATACGTATAATTAACTTTTATTTGAAATATGTTCTTACTATGTAAATTTAAATAAAAAAACAAATGATAATAATAATGATAATACGCATGTATTATATATATAAACCTTCCGGAAGAAATCCTATCAAAATCCCTTACGTTGTTTAGAAGAACTAACGCACAAACAGAGAGACGCGGATAGCGACTATTTTAGTATTATCAAGATAGATATCTACAATATTTAATATCTACTATACACGGTGTCCGGAAACTCGTAGTACAAGCGGGAAACTGGAGAATCTACACCACATGGGGAACCCAAAAAAACATAAAGTTTTTTGATTTGAGCATTTTCAAAAAAAAAAAATAAAAAACCAAAAAAATATATTTTTCGGCTATTTTAGGGTTAAAGTTTTTTCTGGTGTTTAGGGTTGAATAACAGATGTTTTACCCTGCAGAGCAGAAATATTTTATGATTACACCGGGTTAAATGAAGGGTGATTTCAAAATAATGCTTCAAATCCGAGTTTCTTCATTTGTTTTACTTTCAAATAGTTTTAATTAGTTGGGTACTTTGATTTTCAGTAATAATTTATAAGAATTTGATTAAAAAAAAAAAAAAAAATCAACTTCAAACTCGATTTACTCGATAACGAAAGCTCAAATAAAAAAAAAAAATATACTACAAAATCGACTCCAAATGTGATGTAGATTCACCAGTTTCCCGCTTGTACTACGAGTTTCCGGACACCCTGTATATAACATTACGGGAAAATTAATTTTATAAATTCTCTTTTAAAACTTAACTAGAAGAAAAAATTCTATCAATAATCCTCTAACCAAAGAATGGAAACTTGTGAAAAATGTTAATCTCCTTTAAACATATTTAAATATTGACGTTGCACTTACATTTTCACAAAAAATGAACGATGGAAAATGTACAATATTATTAAAGTATGGGTATAATAATCGTGTGTTAGATATAATGAAATACTTCTTAAAATACTCCCAAATGTTTTTTCGTCAGTCGCATTTTCACGTTTATTTGTCATAAAAAAATTCACAGGCCTGCGATACATTCAAAATGTTTTCATAAACACGTCGTATTTTTTACGAAATGAACCGTTTTAAGCAGAAATTCGCCTTAAAACATATCCAACGGTTTAGGCTTTGGGAAAAATCTTTGAAGTTCGTTTTACATAAATTGTAAGCCTTTTTCAAAATTCGTACAAAAGCATTTATGTAATACGTAGAACTTACACGTGGATATTTTTACAGAAATACACATACATTATCATAACTGACTACAAGCCATCTCCAAAGAGGTAGGCAGAGAGTAAACTCTATCTTATTTAATTCATGGTGCCATACGTGGTACTCGACTTCCTCTTTCATTCTATAGCACGCCATGTAATCTGACTAATCTAAGACTAATAAAACACAAATATTACACTCCTTTTCATCCATCCGCTCTATAAATCCAAGCCATCTGGATTGGAGAGCATTTAAACAATAGTATCTACGTTAATTGTCCAGTTTCTGATTTGATCGTGTGTCAAGCTGCAGATGGATTTACCAAAAAAATATATAGAATGTACCTGTTTTGTTATAATGTTTAATTCACCTACTCGACATTAAATACACCTTCATAAATTATAAAAGTAACTCTCCTTCAAAATATTTTTGTAAAGAAGTTTCATTTCAAACACTGAGGATGGGTTATTTCGGAGAATTTGAACAATTCATCAAACTTCAAAGTTAATATTCAAGTTCCGTGAAAGTCCTGTTCAAGTTCCGTTATTATCCAAGTACATACTGTGAAATAACCGGCTCATGATGAAATATTAACAGAATTTGAGTTTTAACTTTGAAATTTAAAGAATTGTTCAAATTCCGTGAAACAACGCGTCCTTACATATTTAAATAGTTTCGACGTACATATTCTATGAAAATTCTAAATAAACAACAAGAAATCTATAAAGCGTTTTATGTTGTATGCATAATCATAATCATCATTTCGCTTCATACATACAAGACGAACAACATCACGAACTAGGTACGTTGGATATTCCACCTCGGTCACTCGATCCTTGCGCGGCGTTCGGTTATCGACCTCTCTGCCGCTTCGGGGATCTTCGGAAGAGATCGGGTTTCTCCGAGGCCTTCGGGAGCCGCTCGGTGAGGTTCGGCCGAGGTTTTTTGCCCTCTTGAAGGAGGCTCTTTTCCGTTTGCACTGAACGGAGCCTCCGCCTGTGATTGGCCCATTCAAATTCGAAAAGACCGTTTATTGTGTGAATGAAAAATTTAAAAAAGAACGTGTTATATGTATTTTTAAATAAATGTTTTTTTGTTAATCAATTTGAATATAAAAAAGCAAAGTACCTGTAAAGACGTATCTTTTGAAGACTCAAATAGAGATTGACTAAGATTTAAAAAAATCTATCCATCAGTTATTTTCCATAGACCGTGAATATTGAAGACACATAATATTTCAAGATGTCGACACGAAAAAAAACAAGCTGTACTGAGTGACTAGATTCGAATTACCAGGTAGGTACTAACAATCCCCTTCCTTTTACCTTCTACAACATCCATAAGCTTTTATTCTCCAAAAACGGGTTTGTAATAGCTCCACTGGCTAGAGTAGTTAGGACTCCTAAGCGTTATCTTATCACATAAAACACATAATAAGGATTTGTTAGAGTTAGAGATACTGTTTTCAAAGTTAACCAACCCCAATGAAATGAAATCTTTCATATTCAAGATATTTTTTAAATGTCAACAAAGCGTCATTTCGACTTGAGAATTGAGTAAATAAAATCAACAGAATACTAACAGTACATTATTTGTACAAAATAAAAAAAAATGCAGAATGATGTAGACGTGTTTTCGGAGACAAATTACTGACAGATAAGTAGTTTTTAAATTTATTGAGGGAGTTCATTTACATAGGAACACGTTCGAGCGCCCAGTATCGGACGGGCCGGAATGAATATTTATGAGAAATTATCCTTATTCCAAGGATTCGCAACACCTTTACATTTCCTGGGACCCTGGGACTTGGAAGGACGAGAAACGGTTCTGTTTTAACTTTACCTGGAAGAATATTATCCTACGGCCTATCTTCTCGCAAGAACGTTGTTTCCGATTTTATTTTTCCCACGTATTACATTTATTTTGTGTGAAAAAAATTTTTTGCCTTTAAAGTCAGAATATTCAACAAATGACATTATACAGGAAAGCCATTGAAAGATTTTACCGATATAAACTCATTTCGGGAACGACAATACATCGAAAGCATTTATATTAAAATAAAAACAGCATTACATTATAACATAAATCGTGTATAAGTATAATAAAAAATATAAAAAAAGCATACAAAATGTAAGAATATGTATGTTTATTCATTTTCGGGAAATGACAGTTTACATTTTAACAATCTGTATACGTGTAATATATGGCCAAAATAAACAGATTATTGATATTAGAACACACCAAGTATAAAACAAATAATATATTTTTTACTTACAATACCGCACAAGAGTCCTATTTGCTTATATGCGTTTCATACCCCCTTAGGTAGGTACATGGAGAAAAATTACTAATATCAAATATTACTTGAATACCGCACAAGAGTCCTATATGCTTATAAGCGTTTCATACCCCCATTAGGTAGGTACATGGAGAAAAATTACTAATATCGAATATTACTTGAATACCGCACAAGAGTCCTATATGCTTATATGCGTTTCATACCCCCATTGGGGAGGTACATAGAGAAAAATACTAATAACGAATCTTAATTGGCCCTTAACGGATGAATAAAGGTTTCCTAATAAGCTTTTAGTAAAATACGAACCTATTATCACGATGTCGGGACATAAAAATTCAAGTAAAATGCAAGTGCACGAACACGTATCCCGATATTTTGAGAATTTATTATAAGTTTACGAGGAAATGGCCTACAGTCCGTTTTTAACTGGATTACCAATAATTTAAAAAGATTTTTAATAAATTAGCAGTACTCGTTTTTCTCAGTGAACCTGTACGATATTTAAAAAGAAACATAGTTTTTACCTTGGAATTTTTGTAAATGTATTGGCTTTTTTATATTTGATAAATACACGCCGATCCCGCAATTTCTAATGTCACTTTCGACAAAAAAATTAACAGTATACGTTACTTTCAGCTGACATGCGAAAATTAATTAGATCAAAGAAAAAATTTTGAATTCTTGCACTTAAAGTTTTCTTGGATGCCGACGATTTATTAATATAAGTAACATTAATATCAACGAACTGGATTTACTTGAGTAAATAGTTGGAAAATGGGACCAAGAACGAATTCTACGAGATTCAATAATGTGAACCCAAGTGGAAAAATTTAATAACATTCATATATGAGAATCTCGGTACAAAATCCTCCCTAATAACCTGTTTAACTCGTCCTTGCTTGCTCGGGAGAGAACTTCAAGCGATGGAAGGATCTTAGATAAATTAAGTGTTTGTAATAATCTAGTCTCGTACATTTTAATTGAAAATCTCAAACATGGAAAGCAATAAGATTTTGAGCTGGTGATCTTCATGGGAAATATATTTGAAATTATTAGCTGTTCTGTGCGTTTAAAACAAATCGAAGAGCATAAGAACAAAACCGTACAATGCAAAAACAACAACAGACCACCGACGATGGTGAACATGTCAAATTAGAGGATGCTAATGGTGTACTCTTCCCTCTTCCTCTTCCCCATCTCCTTACTCGCTCAATTGGGGATTCCATAGTATCCTGGCTCCAGACGGTTGGACAGTTGGACCTCTTGTGCGGTATTCACTTTAAAAATTCAAAAATGAAAAAAACACAATCGAAACGTTACTGTACAACCATACTGATTTTGGCTTTGGGTCTGTCTGTTATTGAAGCTCTCGTTCAATGAACTCGCATTTGTCTTGAATTTATTTCATTTTCATTATTGGAACTGATTACTTCAAGAATTCAGACAAGCAATAAAATACCTAAAAACATATTAAATAATATTGTTTTTTTAACAGAAAATTATTTTAATTCAATTTATGATATGTGTAATTCTTTTGTTTATATTTCTTAGGGTTAATCTTGACAAGCAGGGTCAGCTTGTGTGATTTTCAAGGGTCTGTGTTTTTTACATTTTCAAGAGAGCGTTATTTTTTTTAAACTAGATTTACTAACTTGATTTGAAACGCTTTGTAAAATTAGCGTTCTTGTTCAGTATCATAAAAAAAACTTACTAAAACGTCTAACTAACTAACCATCGCGCAGTTTCCTTAGGGGTAGGCAGAAAGGACGAACCACCAGATTGCTAGCTTCGCTTCTTTGGACATTTTTTCACAACCGCGTTCAGGTCCTCCATTATTTACGCTTATTTCAATATCTTTTTCAGCCTTCCATCTCTCGAAAACATGCTTCCCAAAAACACAAACTCATTCACCTGCTCCAAGTATTCATCATTTCCAACAACTGTCGGAGTAAATTTACAGTTTTATACACAATATATCTCTATGCGTAATCACACACATAAACAGTTTTAAATATATAAAAGAAGAAACATTTTATAACTTTATAAAATTTTATAATTGATATTTCTAATATCTACTGTTCTGATAATATTGTTGGTGTCTATTTTAAAACTACAAATTTAGTCATGTTTCCATGATGTATTCAAAATATTCACACAGCATCTCATATTATGTAGGTATTACTAGTGATCTGAGAATATAAATAACATCGATTGTACTAGAAGAGTGACGAGTCATCAAGTCTCATTGTTGTATAGTATTTCTAAAGCAGCCTAATGAGCAGACGGCGACTGATTGACCACAGGTAATATACAATATGACATACCCACCGCAAGATGTCAGTTTCCTCCAAACAACTATCGGACCCGTTACATTAATGACGCATCATCAGCTCATCACAAAGCACGTCAATCAATCTATGAGAATATCGTATCGATTACAACATAGAATACATCTAACCGATGTTTTATATGAGATGATTTCGTTTTAAATACATTTTACTAGTAATAATTACTGAAGAAGAAAACTCTTCGGTAACCGTGACCTAAGACACAATTTGAATCAGAATGACTAATGAAACTTGTGCGTTTAACACGGGAGATGCCTTTAGAAGTAAGAAGAAACCTTCAAGAGTAAGAACAAACGTTTAAAAGTAAGAAGAATCATGTAAAAGTAAAAATAAACATTCAAGAGTAAGAAGAAACCTTTGAGAGTTAAAAGAAACCTTTAATAGTAAGAATAAACCTTTTCTTATAAAATATTATTTGGTAATGTGAGCCTCACTGGGTGCTTACCCCTATTTTACAATTTAAAAACAAATTTAAATAAAATCGAATGTATTGAAATTATGTTAAATTAAACGAATTTAAATGAAATATTAAGATATAAAATAAAGTCATGGAATAAAAATAATTAAGGTAGTTATAAAAACTAAGCAATGTGTATGTAATTATTAGCTCGGTTGTGTATGATATGTATACTGTGTGGGTATTTTTTTAATTCTATAAAGATTTATTTTTTTGCTATGCATCCTTTTTTGTTCTTTAATTTGTGTCTAGTGCAAGATTGTTAAATGCTTTTATTTCCTGGTATTTGTCCAAAGCTTGTGCTTATCGATGGAGTATTTTTTGTGTTTTGTATGTACGCTCGTCTAACTGGTCGATTGGTGGTGTTAGTTTGTATTTGTTGAAATTTAGTTTTTTGGTCAAAAATGTATTTTAGTATTAGATTCTATTATCTTTGATTTTAGTAGTGTTTTTATGTACATTTGGCATATATTTAGTACGTCAAACATGTTAAATAATTGGTCACTGTCAGTCATTCTTTGTTTTTTAAGTATTACCTTTACGATAGTTTTTGGTGTAATTTCCATATGACCGATAGCTCAGTTTTTTAAATAAATACCCAATAAAGTTTGAATCATTTTATTATGCCATTTTCGTGAAACAATCACTTAAAGGGTACTTTTAGAGTAAGAAGAAACCTATAAGTCGTAGTAGGTTGAGAAAAACGTCGCACGTCGTAGTATCAAATCCTAAGGGACTGGTATGTTTCACTGATAGGCCCTACAACGATCCGTCAACTGAATTATAATTCTGACGGTCCGACAAAGGGGATGACAATAATTCGGTCGGCGGTTTTGTCTGCACACGTTTTGCAGACTTGTTGGGTTCTGCAAATCCGACCGTGTGAAGAACCTTTCAGTTGGTCAGGGCTTCACAACACGTGGGGAGAAGAATACTGCGATGAATGCCAACTTCCGATAGGAGACCGAACCATTTTTTTAAATTGCTTATAAAATACTTACCAGCCGCACCAGGATACCAGAAATGTAAATGAAGAAGCTTACCTGAAACAAGAGAGCAAAAATATTAATTTATGCACACATTACCAGGAGACCAAGAATGCCGACAGTAAAAGATTGACAACAAGTAGAAAATGTCTGCTTAGACGGTGATAATACATAATACAAGCTTTCACAGAGCGATTTCAAATAACCCTTAAAATATGAATGTCTACCCTTTGCTTTAATAATATCTCAGTATCTTATATGGGTTAGAAATCATCCAGTCATATTAAATCGTGACGTAACACTGTATCAGTATATTCTACACGGTGCATTCAAGAACAAGAACAAAGCAGAACCAGCCAAGACTCTACATTCTCTGCAGTCTAAACTCCGGCCATATAAGTGGCGTTGATATTTATCGCCCAGTCAAATCCAAGGGGCAAATCCAATCTATGGCTGCATTGGCTACCGTGCAGCAATGGCGTCCATCAAGACTGGGAACAATGGAACTAACAACTCACAACGGCTGAGAATGGAGAACTGCAGAGCAAATCTTGCCGTATTAACGATGTTCTCTTGGTTTATTATAAGTTATCAAAATAAAATATGCAACAAGCGAAATAAGAACAGAATTCAGGTTTAAATTAACACGTTTTTTAAAGTGTTAAACAATCAACTCTGTATAGTGATTTATTGTTGGGTTATTAAGCCGTGTTGCGCTACTTTCTTCTTTAACCAACGTTGGGGACAAAGAAGAAGGTAAATTTATAATTGGTAAAATTTCATGAATGTAATGTTATGAGAAAATGTATCAATAAGAAGAAAATTGCTTGGCAAACTTTTGTGGTGCCAGGTTTGTGAAATCACCTCTGGTACGCTTCATATTATATTAACTTATACTATTATAGTTCAATCAACTTAAAAGTACTTAGCAGGTACTCATAAAGGTTAAACGAGGCGTTAAAATATAAACAAAAATTGGTATAACATATTTAGAGATATCGAAAACTTTCATTCTGTGAAAAGGTTCATATGTGTGGGATAAACTGTCAAAGAATGGAGGAAGTATTTATAGAAGAAAACATTATATGATAGACGGCAAACAAAATGTGAAGGTAGATTTGTGAAACGAAAATATTTATTTGGTAAGTATTTAAAGAAATTCTTTAAACAATACAGCTGGAAATTAACCTAAGTATAAACGACAAATCTATCTACGTCATTATATGAGAGCATAATGTATACCAGGAAATAATCTTATCAGACTATTCTAATATAAGTGCAAAAGATTAGTAGATTGTTAATTATTCATAAAATTACAGTTCCACAGAAAACCAGATAAGATAAAAAAGATAGTTGAAAAAATATGAAAAACCGAAGCATATTATAAAGTCAAATGAGGATTCAGGACTGGTGGAAAATAATCAGGGAAGTAATCTTAATGTAAGCCGATATTAATTAATAAAAATAAATAGAATTTTTTTTTAAATCGGTCTTAGCTGGGAATCGAACCCAGGATCTTTGTCTTACCGTTGAATATTTTTAACCGAGACACTATGTAGGTTACAAATTCTTTAGAAATTTGTAATTATTCAAAAAGATGCACCCAAAATATGGGAAAAATTAGTTTATAATAATATTGTTAAATAAGAATTTGAAATATGAGATCGACAATAATGATTAAAATAATTAAGTCCCGATGGCCGAGTGATTAGAGGCGTTGTCCCGGTAAGACAAATCCTGGGTTCTATTCCCAGCGAGAACGTCACCTTATTTTTATGTTTTCTGTTTCATTCTTCGTTTAGATATATTAGTATTATAACACATATTTTTCTTTGAATTGATTTAACTAACTTCAGGTTCACGCCTAAACAAATAACTCTATAGAATTATAAAATCGCAACCCGTTGCTGACTTAACCATCGACCAAGTATTATCGACATAACAAAAAAAAGTTGGTTTAGTAAGTTTATTTGCTTAAGGTGAAGCTTGATGCTAAATCATTATTTTTGATTAATCTTTATAACGAATTGGTTTAAATTATGAATACCTAAAAACATGCTTTAGATAAATTGATTTTAGATATATAGAAATGTTTTCCTATCGTTTCCCTTGAGTAAAATACAAATAAAAACTTGAAATCGAGTATTTCTAGACTCCGTTTGTCAAGCGATTTTAATGCCTATTACCTATATTCGAAACGATATAAGGCAAACCAAGAATCAGCTTCCTATTAAAAAGCCTAACAAACGAAAAACGTATAGTGATAAAAAGCTTTACTCATTTTTCTCAGTGTATTTATATTTTTCCATAATAAACGTTGCGATAAAAATCATCAATACAATATTATCACGCTGTAGATTTTTTTAATGCGTATTACGCGTGAACAGCAAAGACAGTTAACAGATTTTGTATGTGAGGACATTTGAACACCTAACAATAATGATGGGTGCTAATTCGAATGCAAGGAACGTTGTCGAGCTTATGTCTGAGGCTGGCTTGAGGTGGTCGGGGCATACTAAACGACCAAGATAATGGATTCAAGGTTTGTGTTGGTTGTATATTGGATTGTTAACTACCGAACCGAGAACACGATGTACGCTTTGACATAGGCTTAACATTGAATAATGTTGCTACCCCAGATGAGCGGTTATTGGTACGTATGTATTACTGTTATCCAATAATAATATATAGCGAAAGGTAGGTAAGATCGAACTTGGAACCCTTATTTGTTCACATCTTAGCATCTAAATTATATAATATCTGTATACAGTGTCTTTTCTTAATCTGAATCCTATCACGGTATCTTTGAATCTTTTTAGATTGCATTTGTTTTTTTAAGCCGGCAATAAGCGACATACCTATACTTTGTAGGAACTGCTCCCGCGTATTTAATTTTTAGCTACTGGCAAGGTCTACTAGCTTGCTACCATGAAACGATACGTATCCCCCATCAGCTGGCGCGGCGAACCGATGAAACATTCCGACTCTAGCACCTGTCTAGAGACGTCATAATATCTCTTGCATAGTTCCTTCCCGCGTTCACCTTCTAGTAATAATATTTTTGCGTGTATCTTGTGTTTTTAAATAAAAGTAATCTTTTGAACGATTGTCCGCTACCTTTTTAGTACTGCGTTAAGGTAAGGCGCAGTTAACAACTCTGCTAAAACTTTGATCAAATACGGCATCTTCTATTTATACAGGGTGTCCGGGGGTAAAGCGCGCTTACTTCGGGGGGTGATTCTAGTGCAAGATGGTGCAAGTAAAATAGACGAATAACTTTTTTTGAAATTTTAATGTTTTAAGGTAGTTTTTAGGCAAGAAAGTGGAATACTTTGTATCGGAAAATAAACATTGGAATTTCGAAAAAAGTTTTTTTTCTTTTTTTCTTATATACTGTATGTAGAATCACCTCCCGAAGTTAGCGCATTTTACCGCCGGACCACTATATAAGAGAGAATATCTAAGGCTGCCGCATGGAGCGGACACCGGGCGGTCGGGGATTGTTTGATTTTTTTCAAATCTACAGTTTAACCTTTAAAACAAGAGAAAGATCACTATTAAATGAAAAAAAATATACTTTGTAAAACACCACTTTTATTATGAATTAATATTAACAGCCAACCAGGTTTCGCTTAGCTCAAGCTTCGTCAGGGCTAATTATATCAAATAAAGTTATTTTCATACAGACACATATATATAGAAGATATTGTTTTATTTTCTTCTATATATATGTCTCTGTATGAAAATAACTTTAGTTGATATAATAAGCCCTGACGAAGCTTGAGCTAAGTGAAACCTGGTTGGCTGTTAATATTAATTCATAATAAAAGTGGCGTTTTAGAAAGTGTATTTTTTTTTCATTTAATATATAATGTCACACGGTCACATCACAAAGTGTTTGCTTCCTTCAATAGAAAGATCACTCTCTACATGTGATTTCGAAAATGTCTGTAAAGCCCGGGCAACGCTGGGGACTTCAGCTAGTATATTATATTCAGAAATATGGTAAAGTGTTGTTATGAATAATATCGGAAAACTTATCTTAAAAACCGCAGGAGGAAGGTTGGGGATATGGTTAATATGACCTATCGATATGGGATCATATCTGTAACGTAAATGCCAATATCATGTGCCCAAAGCAATGTTATTTTATCTGTCCCATAGAAGACACAAGCGATTACAGTTTTCGAATTGATATACGTTTAACGACAATGTTCTGGATGTAAAATGAACGTTAAAGCTTGTTCAAGCATCTCCCCAACGATGAACAAAAGCTCGCTTGTAAATATTTATTTTCATATTATAAACAAAAGCTTTCCGACAACTTATTTACAGTTTAATACGGCCATTATCCCGCGAAAACAAGAAATGGCAGATCATTAGTTATAATCTTTTTGTTGTGTTTTCGTTTTCCGGTGACTTTTATTCAGCGGAACCAAAAGGAAATGAAATATTTATCACGTAACTTTATTTCAACAATTTTGAAGCGATTTCTTTTTATACTACTTGTGACAGCAATTCAAGAAACTTAAGAGAAATAATATTTCTGAATAAATGTAGTATAAACAAGGAAAAGGGCCACTGAAGGTCCTTAACAAAGTTTATCGGTTATCTATCCACTGCTGAATTTTAACTCCTTCAACCATCTAACTGAAATAACTAGGACTCAGTTTATTCTTGGTTCGTCCGCATTTCCCCTTTTTTATAAACTTAGACCTTCTGGCGTCCAGTAATAATTCCAATCTAATTTGAAAACCAAACTGATGGCCTCCATGGTCCTTTTATGTCATTAATTTGTGTTATTTCACAAATTACTCATTTAAAATAATATATAGTTTATTTGCAGCACGTTCCAGAGTAGAAGATAATCTCAGTACCACCCTTCTGTAAGACCACCATTTATAATTAAAATGTTGCTTGAAATGGCTTTGGCGGCCAGATCTGAATAGACAGGTACTCCCAACCTTCCTCTTCAACGTCTCATTGGCTCTAGAAGGTTAGGAGCTGTAGGGACTCTTGTGCGGTTTCACATGATTTTTTCATGTTTGATACATTTTTTTTTTTTTTTTTTTTTTAAAAGAAAGACAAACATTCCCAGGTTACGAATAACCCAACAATGTTTGAAAATCTCCTACTACCACCACAGAAAGCCGAAAATGTTGCTTGTGTTGTGATGGAGGACTTAGCCAGCCGAGGAATCGAACACGCGACGCTCGGGTGAGACCCAAGCGCTATGCCCACTCAACCACTGACCGGTCGTTTTGGCCGTGCAACATTTTGTAAAATGTGAATATCGCACAAGCTGCTCTCAACCGCCTGGAGCCAGTGAGACTAAGGCATCCCCAATTGGGGTACGCTGTGAGGCTGAAGATAGTGGGACTATTGAGAGGGGAATGAGATGTGAAAGAGGAAGGTGGGAAAGTACCTGTTAATCAGATCTGGTCACCACGGCTAAAGCCGTTTCAAGTAACGTTTTGCTTCAGAACGATGGTCTTTCACCAGGGCGTTATTGAAAGTAATAGATACTTTTAGAAGCCAAACGTTACTTGAAATGGCTTTAGCCGTGTACCAGACCGATTTAAAGTATCTAGCACTCTGAAACTTGTGCACGACGCGATTTGAATCCGCGACCTCCGGATTCGTAGACGAGGATCGTTACCACTCGACCACGGAGGTCGTTCTGTATGTTGTATTGGCCGTACACTTAACATGACTTTTTCCATGACTTTTTGTAAAACATCTCATCAACACACAAGCTAGTACCCAGTATCTATTTTATGGTGACCGGATTAATCTTCAAATTGATAATTCATCACATCTTTAAAAAGTTATATAAAGTCATGGAAAAGGTTGAAACAAAAACTTTATCAACTGGGTTAAGTAGGTTAGGTTAGGTTTTTTTTCATCGTTTTTAATGACTTTATATCACTTTTTAAATGTGTGTTGAATAGTCACTGTGTTGAGTTATCATGAAACCCTATTTTATTTCCCATATAATATCATACCAACTCCCAAGATAACCTGTGATGATTACGTGATGCATTGGTTTTACTTATGTTCATCTTGACTCTTTCTCTTGAAACTCCCACGAACTTGTCAAGTTCCTACTTATTATGAATCAGTGATTTATTCGCGAAATTCTAATTGATCAGATCATCAATTTTAATTAGAATCCGAGATTTGAAAAAATTAACGCCTGAATACTAAATTATTTCCCGAAAGTCTGGCGAAGTGGGGAATAGGAAATTCTCGTCAGTTTCTGACCGATTCTCAGCGAGACTAGAATCTCATTAAAAACGTAATTAAATTTAGCATTCACATCCAGGGAAATAAATCCCAGACTAAATCAGCATTATTTGCGAAAGTTTTATATAATAGATGCTTAAGGATACTAATGTGACTAAAAATAGTATTAGTTTTAAGTCGAAAGTCAATTTACAAAGCTTTATTTTTATACACTGCTGCAGGAGAAAACTTCAGAAAATTAGGAAAGAAGATCGAAAGATTGAAAAGACAGTTCTAGAATGATTAATTTTCAAAGTCTTCTTTTTCTCAGAATAACAGATAATCGATACAATTCTTTTTGAAACCTTCTTGAATGTAGGTTTTTTAAACTTTCTTAAAGAGTTAGGTAGGTACCTACCCTAACGTTACATTTGCAAGACATAAAATTATTGCATAGATAACGTAAGCAATCTGTGATAACACTACGAATAATACTTCTACAAATAATATAGCTATTCCAAATTCCTGTAATATTCAAAAATCTGTTTCTGAAAATAAGAAAATGCACAGATTTAGGAAATGAGATTATAAGAATTTGGTATTCTCAGACTATAAAAATATTACCATTTGTTATTTCGGCTACTGGCATTATACCTAGCTCTCTCATTCAAAATTTAGTCGTAATAGATCTGTCAAAGAATTTATATATTAATATGCAAAAATCAGTCATTTTAAATACATGTAGGATTACGAAAGATATTTTAAATATTTATGCTGAGGGTTCAGAAGGATTTATAGGCCCTGTTAGGAGTTCTACCGAGACGAACCCTCTGATATGAAAATATCTGGAATCGGTGAATTATTCTCCCATTTGATCTCTGGTGAGTTGACGTGTTGTACTTGTATTGTTTTATGCTTATATAATTCACTTGCATAATGTGGATTGACTATATGATCATTTTTAGAAAAGTGTGTGGAAGGGTTTAGTTTTTCCTGTGGGGATGATTGAACCCGGACATAAAGTCGAAAAAATTATAAAAAGATTTTACCTTGAATTTAATTAATTTCATGCAATTGACAGAATAACGGCACATTTAGTGTTAAAATATCTTAAAAAGAGTGCCGGTTGTGATAAATTACACCCAATTTGTATTGTTAATTGTGCTGAAAAACTATTTACTCTTGTAATGCTGCTTTTCAAAAAATATTTTAATGGAGGTGTATTTTCTGTCATTTAGAAAAAAGCATTTGTTACACCAGATTTTAAAACAAATAAAAACCACAATGAAAATTATAGAACTATCTCTTAGCATGTATCTTAAGTAAAATTACGGAAAAAATCATTAATAGCCAACTTTTCAATTTAAAAAAAAAACTCACCCTTCAGAATGGTTTTTGTTTTTCAAGGCAGATCTGTTGAATCGAACCTAGGACAGTTGACTGACTTTGTTCTTAACTCTATGAATAGTGGGAAACAG
Organism: Hesperophylax consimilis; assembly: GCF_061612785.1. NCBI lineage: Eukaryota > Metazoa > Arthropoda > Insecta > Trichoptera > Limnephilidae > Hesperophylax > Hesperophylax consimilis. The sequence continues at coordinate 33,359,720 of NC_142850.1, forward strand.
TTGATTCCATTCAAACAGTTTTTTGAGGCATTCAATAAAGTAAATCACGAAATATTGTTAAGACGAGACGATAACATAAATTAAAGCCAGAATCTTAACGACGTAAGTGAAGCAGCCGTGCATAAAAATATGCGACGCGCCCCCTGGTGTGTTGGAGAGACTTGCGGTTGAATTTTCCCTGTAAAATCTCTAAAATAAAGTGGGAAAATTAACGGCATAAGTGAAGAAGTCTAGTAAAAATAATATTCAGCGCGCGGTCCGGCGTAATATACGAACCTACGGTCGACTTTGCCCTAGCAGGTCTAGAAAATCGATCTTTCCGTGGGGTTTATTTTAATTATCTCTGATGAAAGGGATCCCTCCGGAAATTACTAATTCAACGCCAAGAAAAAAAAATGTAATAATAATAATTGGATGACTTGTATAGCGCCGTTTTTGTGCAAAATCACTTCAAGGGCGCTAAAGTAGTAATGTAGATCTTACCTCTAATTTTTTATGGTATAAAATTTTCAAACCATTTTACATAAGTATTTTTTTTTATGTGTAGCAAAAACTTTGTGGATATATATATAACTATAATAATTTTAATAAAATAACTTTGTTTTTAATACCACTTTATTGTATATATTTTCAATATATTAAAACAACCGGTTTCGGTTAACCCTAAATCAGGGTTATATAAAAAAACAGATACGAGCCTCCAAGATTTTCCCTAACAAAAGAAAGAAGAATAATACATAATAACAAAAAACAACGTTTCAAAGGTGTTCATAGTTGCCATAAAAAATATTTCAAGGTTTCCTGAAAATATAAGGCATTTTGGAGCAGTAAAAATTGACCTTGGGGCGAGGACTATAAATCAGGATTATATTTAAGTTACTTCGGGATAGGGTTAAAATCTTCATAGTAAACTCGCTTTCCGTGAAAATAAAATGAAGAATTGTTAGAAATCTAGGATTCAATGGAGTCATAATTCCTTAAAACAAGCAGATTTAGGTATTTGCACAAGTTAAGAATTAGATCTTTGTTGAAATGAAATGACTGATACCGTAAAAACTATGATGAAACCGTCACAAAAGAATAATTTCGAAGTCATGGCCATAAAATAATCATATTGTAAAAACTGTAATTCAAATACCGACGGCAATGACATCATTATTTTCCAGGTAAGATCGTAGAACATACAATCAAATTAATTAGCAAAGTCGTGATGATGTAAATCCGTTTAATCATACATGATTCAATTAAAAATATCCACCCTTGGTAAAAAATATACGAACAGAATGGCCCTGTCCCAAATAGAGTTAAATAGCAAATAAAGGTATAAAAAATATAGTATCCTATTCCAAATGTTTGAAAGAGCCAGAAAAAATCTCACCTTCAATTTTTTGTGATGGATTTTATCTCAAAAATAATTAAAGCTGGGAGAGTTCTTGTTAGCTTGCCTCGGGAGTTAATTCAAGGTCTCACGTTTCATAGTTCGCCCTTTGCAATAGGGACAGCTGATAGGCCTAAATGTGAGTGGGAGAGGGACGTGGCGATAAGTTGCTTACTGTTTTTGTTTTTTGAAAACTACTGCTACTTCTTTAATAGGTAATGTATTCGCAGTTCGTATAAATAAAGGTGTGAGATGGTTGCAAGTACGTAAGTAAACGAGGGTT